>NC_139625.1:29412363-29413522 GCF_964638095.1 Poromitra crassiceps | reverse complement strand
ATCCTGCTATATAGCCTAATTCACTGTCTCTCACTCTGTTTTAGCTGCTGATAGAGAAAATAGGATGTGGGCTCTCTCTCTAACACATTCACACCCTCGCACTCTCCCTCAAACACACACTCGCCCACATCCCCCCCCCCCCCTCCATCCTACTACAGTACATTCTCATGTGAAACAGAGCAGCAGAGGTGGAAAGTACTGAAGTACAAGTACTGAAGTACAAGTACTTGAGTAGTTTTTTTTAAGTCTTTTTGTAATGCTATACTTTTACATTTACTCAAGTAATTTAAATGTTAGATATTCTACTTGAGTACTTTTAAATGTACACTGGGTAGGCCTAAATGAGTAAATTCAGATTTTTGTTTTGCACACCGCACTATGAAAACAGTCACTGTAGCACACATGGATGTATAATAAGAACTTAGTAGGATTTGTCAGTATACTCTTTCTACTCTTTCTACTTCTGCAGAGCAGGCGACCATGAGGTTTGATCCCATCCTCCACTCCCTGCCTTTGCATATTCCAGCTGACAGCGTGCTGTGTCTTTTCTGGGCTGTGCATGCCTTTGGGGCACAGATTGGCACAGAGATAAACTTAGCAACACTGGCCCGGGCCAGACTGCTGCCCCGACGAGAGAGGGAGAGAGAGGAGGGGAGAGAGAGAGAGAGAGAGAGAGAGAGGGAGGAGGGGGAGAGAGAGGGAGAGGGAGAGGGAGAGGGAGAGGAGCGGGAGAGGGAGAGGGAGAGGGAGAGGGAGAGGGAGAGGGAGAGGGAGAGGGAGAGGGAGAGGGAGAGGGAGCAGGGGCTGGAGCGGGAGAGGGAGAGGGAGGAGGGGGGGAGAGAGAGAGAGAGAGAGAGAGAGAGAGGGAGAGGGAGAGGGAGGAGGGGGGAGAGAGAGGGAGAGGGAGAGGGAGAGGGAGAGGGAGAGGGAGAGGGAGAGGGAGGAGGAGGAGAGAGAGAGAGAGAGAGAGAGGGAGAGGGAGGAGGGGAGAGAGAGAGAGAGAGGGAGAGGGAGAGAGAGAGAGAGGGGGCGAGAGAGATAGGTGGAAAGAGAGAGAGAGATACCAGAAAATATAGGTAAAATAGCTGAAATCACAGAAACCACAGATAGTTTCTTCATACACTTATCCAGTGTTGAGTAGGCTAGCTATAGCTACAAG
>NC_139625.1:29269863-29407363 GCF_964638095.1 Poromitra crassiceps | reverse complement strand
GGGAACTGCGGGGGAATAGCGTGATCCTCCCACGCGCTATGTCCTGCCCGTGGGAACTCCTTGCTGTCAGGTAAAAAGAAGCGGCTGATGACTGCACATGTATCGGAGGAAGCATGTGCTAGTCTACGGCTCTCCCCAGATCGGCAGAGGGGGTGGAGCGACTGGGACAGCAGGGGGAATTGGCTAAGTACAATTGGGGAGAAAATGGGAGAGGGGGGCGGGCAGAAAAAGGGGTCTGTCTGGGTCTGTCTCTCTCTTTGTGTCTGTCCTGGTCTGTCGCTCTCTCTCTTTGTGTCTGTACATGTTTCTGTCTGGAGACACGTGGTGCACATGGCGTCTATTTCGATTAAACAGATCCTCAAGTGTGGCACAAACAGGTGACATTGCAGATCTCAGAATCAAAGCAGGGAGGATGAATCACGCGAGCACCCTGGGTGCTGTGGCTCGTTAGCCTGCCAGCCGCGGCTCATCCACTCCCCTGTTCATGAGTGTTATCTCTGATCATAAATCCTGCTTTTAGCTTTGAACGGGCCTACAGAGACACAAACAGATCGATACCCCCCACTCAACACTCACCCAGATAAAAGACAGAGTGAGGAAAGGGGGGGAGGAGAAGGAGAGAGGGGAAGACGGGAGTGGAGGGGTGAGGCTGGGTGAGGGAGAGAGCAGAGCATTAGCAGCCAACATGAGGGCAAAACGCAGTGGGTCAATGAAAATGGTGAAATATTCATGAGAGAAGGAACGTGTCCCGAGAGAGTCCAGAGACAGAAAGACAGAGACAAAGAGTCAGAGACAGAAAGACAGAGACAAGGAGTCAGAGACAGAAAGACAGAGACAAAGAGTCAGAGACAGAAAGACAGAGACAAAGAGTCAGAGACAGAAAGACAGAGACAAAGAGTCAGAGACAGAAAGAGAGGGACAAAGAGTCAGAGACAGGAAGACAGAGACAAAGAATCAGAGACAGAAAGACAGAGACAAAGAATCAGAGACAGAAAGACAGAGACAAAGAGAGAGACAGAAAGACAGAGACAAAGAATCAGAGACAGAAAGACAGAGACAAAGAGTCAGAGACAGAATCAGAGGGACAAAGAGTCAGAGACAGAAACAGAGGGACAAAGAGACAGAGACGGTGTGCTTGCCTGTGTGTTGAATTATATACGCTGCCTGTATGAAAAAGCTGAATATTTCCATAATACTTGAGGCCCCTTTAGCTAAGAGGCCTCATAGTGGACATTGGTGTCTTTTATCAGGGCAGTTACAGCCCGCTACTGATTTCCATGGACAAGAGCTCCTATAGATAGTCTGATTTGCATGAAAATAGAGGGGTCAGACAGGGCCTAGTGTATATGAAGTCCTCTCAGTTCTCTGTGTGTGTGTGTGTGTGTGTGTGTGAGTGTGCATGAGTGTGTGGAGTTCAGTTGCTTGCCTACATTCTGAAATGGAGGCATGTTATGACACATCTCTTTAAAGATCAACAGAATACAACCTATTTCTTTCAAAAAGGTGGGTTGTGTTTGATTATGTTGTTGGTGTGTGAAGGGCATGAAGGGAGGGCTTGCTTATAAAACTAACGTTATCATGCACTGCCCTCTTCTGGCCATAAGCGTACAGTGTTAATACTGAGGAGCTGCGGCCATTTTTGTTGTCTGTGAAAGGGGAAGGGAGAGGGGTTGAGGAGAGGAGAGGAGAGGAAAGGAGAGGAGGAGAGAGGAGGGGAGAGGAGAGGAGGAGAGAGGAGGGGAGTGAAGAAGAGGTGAGAGGAGAGGAGGGGAGAGGAGAGGAGAGGAGGAGAAGAGAGGAGGGGAGTGAAGAGGAGGGGAGGGGAGAGGAGTGAAGAGGAGGGGAGGGGAGAGGAAGAGAGAGCAGAGGAGGGGAGAGGAGAGGAGAGGGGGAGGAGAGGAGAGGAGGAGAGAGGAGGGGAGTGAAGAGGAGGGGAGGGGAGAGGAGAGGGGAGGAGGGGAAGGGAAGGGAGAGGAGAGGAGGGGAGAGGAAAGGAGGGGGAGAGAGAGGAGGAGAGAGGAGAGGAGGGGAGGGAGTGGAGGGGGAGAGGAAGAGAGAGGGAGGGGAGAGGAAAGGAGAGGGGAGGAGGTGAGGAGAGAGGAGAGTGGAAAGGAGGGGAGAAGAGAGGAGGGGAGGGGAGAGGAGAGGGAGGGGAGAGGAAGGGAGTGGAGAGGAGAGGAGGAGAGAGGAGAGGAGAGGAGAGGAGGGGAGGGGTTGGGGAGGGGAGGGGAGGGGAGGGGAGGCCACATCAATATTTTACAATACTTCAATTCAGAAAAGACATGTACCAAACATGCACCAAACAACAACATCCTACGTTTGGGCCTCCTGTGAGCTGCATGTATTGGGGTCGTTCAAAAACTATTTAAAGGAACAGTTCACCCCAAAATCAAAAAGACATTTTTCTTCTTACCTGTAGTGCTAGAGCATTTTGGTGTGAGTTGCAGACTTTTGGAAAATATCAGCCGTAGAGATATTGGCCTTATCTCAAAACACACGCGCACACACACACACACACACACACACACACACACACACACACACACACACACACACACACACACACACACACACACACACACACACACACACACACACACACACTTGAAAAACTCAAAAGCAATATCTCTCCAGAAACGGTTATGGACTGGAGGATAATCCTCAACAGTCACGTGACATTGTGACGTCACCTTGCGTTCCGGAAGATAATTCCGTATCTAAAGAGTTTTAAGCCTGGAACCAAGCCAACTGCCTGCTAGAGAATCGTGACCATAAAACATTTGATTCAGAGTTGGAAAAAACATTGAAAAAATAAAATAAAAACAAGAAAAAGCGCTGCGTACAAGAGTATCTACATTATATCGCAAGAGTGAAGAAACTAGTCATCCCACAATCCATTCCGGCATTTCCGGCCAATCAGATTAGCGGATGATTGAGTGACAGAGCGTTTCAGCCAATGGGAGAGCACTCTGATCGGTAGTGGGTGGGAGTAGCGGTGTAGTGGAGGGTAAACGCAAGTAAACGCAGTTTATCCACCTCTTTCTTGTTGTAGTATTTTTTGATGTGCTGATGTTAATAGTGTAATTGTTTGATGTTGTGTTGCTGTTTTTTACTGTGTGTTTATATTGGACCTTGTGTCTGCTAATAAAGATTGATTGATTGATTGATTGATTTGAAATGATGCAGATAGTTTACTCACCTATTTTCAGATCACCTATATAAAACAATGAAGGGACACAAGGTGGGTAAACTACTCACCTTGGATAGTTTACCCACCTCTGTATTTATCACTACACCCCTGGGCGGGACCAGCATTCTGAGACTATTAGCTCCATGGCTAATGTTATCGTAGATAGACGCATTTCCGTGCATTAATGTGAACGAACCAGGTAATAGACTTCAAAATGCGTGCCGGTGTAACGGCGTTGTGTAGGTGGTACTTGCAGCAACCCATGTTAAGGGCTTGCCAGGGGTGAACGAACCGCCGACCTTTGGCTTGGGAGTCAGACACGCTAACCTCTGCACCAAGAGAGCTAGCTCCCTTGGCGGAGCAGATTAACGTGTCTTTATACTGGGGGGGTGAGTTTAACCAATCCACTCGCTACCACACTGGACTCACGAGGAATCGACACTGATTCACTTCGGTTACACTGGCGTTGAAAGCAGCATGACTCGTAATAGTTTCGATAAACTTTCAGTCACTCAGTGGGGGTTTTAGCCTTTTATTCAGCAAGCTGTAGCCTCAGTCAATAGTAGCCTAGCCAGAGAGAGAAGAGCCAGAGAGAGAAATGAGTGCAGGCCACCAATCACAGTCACAGATGACCATACAGCGAGCTCCACCAATCAAAGATGTCAATATTAAATTTTAGAATTGTGGGTAGTGTAGTAGGCTACTTCTCCATGACCTATGATCGAATAAAATATAAGAATAAACAAGGATGACATCATACAGATTTGTAGTTACAGGAATTTAAAGCATTGTTTCACAACTAGCTCGCCCGTGGTAAGTCTACCTTGGGTGGTTAGGACATATTATGGCTAATAATAAAAAAAACTACAAAACATTAGGCTACAGAATATAAATGGGGAAATACTCTTCCGGAACCGTGAACAGACAGGAGCCCAAAGCAGACAAATACAGATAAAAACAAGGATATTACAAATAAGGCGCAAACATGTCTTACAAGTTACAATCTAAGAAATTGGGCCATGAGCTTGTGGTTGTGTGTGGTTGTGTGTGTGTGTGTGTGTGTGTGTGTGTGTGTGTGTGTGTGTGTGTGTGTGTGTCTGTGTATGAGTGTGTGTGTGAGAGAGAGAGAGAGAGAGAGAGAGAGAGAGAGAGAGAGAGAGCACACCCGGTGAATCCCTGACCCTAAAAGTGGTGATGGTTGGATTAACCCAGCTTGTCAGGTGCAGTGATTTGTGACTCCACCCTGGGCTGGGACAGGACGGACCGGGGCCGAGGTGCTGCTGCTGGTTTGACTGGTCTGCCTGTGGATCAGAGAACAATGCACTCTGATCCAAGATGTTATTATAGTGGCAGTTAAGACACTCCTTCTGACCTGCACTGTATAAGCCTAACGTGTGATGCTGTGACAGACAAGAGAATGGTTAGAGTGAGTGAAGATTAGAACTCTTTTAGTGAAAGTCACAATGTCCACATGTAAGAAGCAAACTGGTATATAAGATTGAGATAGCATGATCTGATTTTATCTGGTATAAATTTGGTTGAAAAGAAAAATATGTATAACATATTTAATGATATTTTCAATTGTAAAAATACATCAAGATACAGTAGGTCAGATGATTTGTTTTCAGATTCAGAGAAATCTTAGAGTGCCATCAAAGCATATTACAATAGAACAGGATCAAATAAGGTAGAGCAGATGAATATTGTGCAATAAAGCATAGACAAAGTCAGTAATTATAGAATAAAACATTATTTTTGTTCATATGATTATATGCAATTCTATGTATCCTATATATTCATATGCAGTGGATCCTCCAAATGTCTTTGTTGATCCCTTATCTAGATAGTAAGTTGGCCTGTTCAGTCCTGATATAGCAATATACAGTATATCTAGTTTATAATCATAAATGTAATGTTTTTAGGAGCATGATAACCATCTCCGTCTCTCAGCGCCCTCAGGCAAAGAGGCTTGGCCCCGGTTCAAGTGAAACTCCTCTGTTTTCTCTCCTTGCTCTCTGTCAGGCCCTGGGCTCTTGATTGGCTGTTTTTCGACACTTGCCTCCAACCCCTTTTTCATGTTCACATTAGCAGTGGAGGCGGCAGCGGCTTTAGCGCTAATCCCCTGCTAACGGGTTAGAGAAAGAGGTAGGGTTTGAAACCGGCTTGTCATGGGGGTCCATATGAACACTAGATGATGGGAGGGTGGCGATGAAAGAGAGTCACCAAGAAGTCAGACATGGTGTGTGTGTGTGTGTGTGTGTGTGTGTGTGTGTGTGTGTGTGTGTGTGTGTGTGTGTGTGTGTGTGTGTATTCCTTTATCTTGTAATAAACTTTACATATTAGATTTTTTCTCCCAATTAATATACTCTTGTTCACTTTGTACTCTCTACATGGAACATTGAGCCTTTTCACAAACACCACCGCCCCCTCCTTCCCTCTCTGGCCTGGAATGATGCAATATGAAAATAGTTTTTGCCTTCTGAGGAATTTCTCAAGGGCTTCCCAAAAATCCAGGAAAATGTGTACAATATGAGGCACCAAACTGAAGAAGACTGACGGAGGCCTTGCCCCAACAGGCTACAGATGGAAAAACATCAATTCAACAACGGTAGAGGAAGAAGATGAAGTGTTGCATGTTCGTCTGCTCTTACAGTATCTGCTGCTCTTCTCTGCTGTACGTGCTTTCCCTGTTACAGGTGAAACAGGCGACACCTCGGCTGCCCTCAACGCCACAAAGCCCATGTGAGAGAATTAGCTGACAAGGCCTCAATTACAATCACATGGCACGCGTGTGCATATACGTTGGAGGTGAAGGAGTGGAGAGAGGACACATGACTTTCAGAACAGCAGCAACATCTTGGCTTGAAGACAACAGAAACTCCTACAGGTTTATACAGGTCCACTGAGATCCTGCTGACTGTATCCCAGCCTGTGTGTGTGTGTGTGTGTGTGTGTGTGTGTGTGTGTGTGTGTGTGTGTGTGTGTGTGTGTGTGTGTGTGTGTGTGTGTGTGTGTGTGTGTGTGTGTGTGTGTGTATGTGTGTGTGTGTGTGTGTGTGTGTGTGTGTGTGTGTGAGCCTGTGTGTGTGAGCCTGTGTGTGTGTGTGTGTGTGTGTGTGTGTGTGTGTGTGTGTGTGTGTGTGTGTGTGTGTGTGTGTGTGTGTGTGTGTGTGTGTGTGTGTGTGTGTGTGTGTGTGTGTTAAAATACAGAAAGTATTAAACTCTTTCTTTTATGGGGGCATTTAAAAGCCCCCATCACCCCAGTTCCAATAAGGGCAATTCTAGATTCTTTAAGGGCATTTTCCCCCGAGCCTCCGCTAATTTTCTACCCTGGTGTGTAGTGTTGATATGTGTGTAGTGTTGATGCAACGTTCCCACAGTGAGTCCATGTGTGTAGTGTTGATGCAACGTTCCCACAGTGTGTCCATGTGTGTAGTGTTGATGCAACATTCCCACAGTGTGTCCATGTGTGTAGTGTTGATGCAACGTTCCCACAGTGTGTCCATGTGTGTCGTTTTGATGCAACATTCCCACAGTGTGTCCATGTGTGTAGTTTTGATGCAACGTTTCCACAGTGTGTCCATGTGTGTAGTTTTGATGCAACGTTCCCACAGTGTGTCCATGTGTGTAGTTTTGATGCAACGTTCCCACATTGTGTCCATGTGTGTAGTTTTGATGCAACGTTCCCACAGTGTGTCCATGTGTGTAGTTTTGATGCAACGTTCCCACAGTGTGTCCATGTGTGTAGTTTTGATGCAACGTTCCCACAGTGTGTCCATGTGTGTAGTTTTGATGCAACGTTCCCACAGTGTGTCCATGTGTGTAGTTTTGATGCAACGTTCCCACATTGTGTCCATGTGTGTAGTTTTGATGCAACGTTCCTACAGTGTGTCCATGTGTGTAGTTCTGATGCAACGTTCCCACAGTGTGTCCATGTGTGTAGTTTTGATGCAACGTTCCTACAGTGTGTCCATGTGTATAGTTTTGATGCAACGTTCCCACAGTGTGTCCATGTGTGTAGTTTTGATGCAACATTCCTACAGTGTGTCCATGTGTGTAGTTTTGATGCAAAGTTTCCACAGTGTGTCCATGTGTGTAGTTTTGATGCAACGTTCCCACAGTGTGTCCATGTGTGTCGTTTTGATGCAACGTTCCCACAGTGAGTCCATGTGTGTAGTTTTGATGCAAGGTTCCCACAGTGAGTCCATGTGTGTAGTTTTGATGCAAAGTTTCCACAGTGTGTCCATGTATGTAGTGCTGATGCAACGTTCCCACAGTGTGTCCATGTCTGTAGTTTTGATGCAACGTTCCTACAGTGTGTCAATGTGTGTAGTGTTGATGCAACGTTCCCACAATGTGTCCATGTGTGTAGTGTTGATGCAATGTTCCCACAGTGTGTCAATGTGTGTAGTGTTGATGCAATGTTCCCACAGTGTATCAATGTGTGTAGTGTTGATGCAACGTTCCCACAGTGTGTCCATGTGTAGTTTTGATGCAACTTTCCCACAGTGTGTCTGTGTCCGTGTGTAGTTTTTGATGCATCGTTCCCACAGTGTGTCAATGTGTGTAGTGTTGATGCAACGTTCCCACAGTGTGTCCATGTGTGTAGTTTTGATGCAACGTTCCCACAGTGTGTCAATGTGTGTAGTGTTGATGCAACGTTCCCACAGTGTGTCTGTGTGTAGTTTTGATGCAACGTTCCCACAGTGTGTCCATGTGTATATTTTTGATGCAACGTTCCCACAGTGTGTCCATGTGTGTAGTTTTGATGCAAAGTTTCCACAGTGTGTCCGTGTGTAGTTTTGATGCAACGTTCCCACAGTGTGTCCATGTGTGTCGTTTTGATGCAACGTTCCCACAGTGTGTCCATGTGTGTAGTTTTGATGCAAAGTTTCCACAGTGAGTCCATGTGTGTAGTGTTGATGCAACGTTCCTACAGTGTGTCCATGTGTGTAGTGCTGATGCAACGTTCCCACAGTGTGTCCATGTCTGTAGTTTTGATGCAACGTTCCTACAGTGTGTCAATGTGTGTAGTGTTGATGCAACGTTCCCACAGTGTGTCCATGTGTGTAGTTTTGATGCGTTCCCACAATGTGTCCATGTGTGTAGTGTTGATGCAATGTTCCCACAGTGTGTCAATGTGTGTAGTGTTGATGCAATGTTCCCACAGTGTATCAATGTGTGTAGTGTTGATGCAACGTTCCCACAGTGTGTCCATGTGTAGTTTTTGATGCAACGTTCCCACAGTGTGTCAATGTGTGTAGTGTTGATGCAACGTTCCCACAGTGTGTCCATGTGTGTAGTTTTGATGCAACGTTCCCACAGTGTGTCAATGTGTGTAGTGTTGATGCAACGTTCCCACAGTGTGTCCATGTGTGTAGTTTTGATGCGTTCCCACAATGTGTCCATGTGTGTAGTGTTGATGCAATGTTCCCACAGTGTGTCAATGTGTGTAGTGTTGATGCAATGTTCCCACAGTGTATCAATGTGTGTAGTGTTGATGCAACGTTCCCACAGTGTGTCCATGTGTAGTTTTTGATGCAACGTTCCCACAGTGTGTCAATGTGTGTAGTGTTGATGCAACGTTCCCACAGTGTGTCCATGTGTGTAGTTTTGATGCAACGTTCCCACAGTGTGTCAATGTGTGTAGTGTTGATGCAACGTTCCCACAGTGTGTCCGTGTGTAGTTTTGATGCAACGTTCCCACAGTGTGTCTGTGTGTAGTGTTGATGCAACGTTCCCACAGTGTGTCTGTGTGTAGTTTTGATGCAGCGTTCCCACAGTGTGTCCGTGTGTAGTGTTGATGCAACGTTCCCACAGTGTGTCTGTGTGTAGTGTTGATGCAACGTTCCCACAGTGTGTCCGTGTGTAGTTTTGATGCAGCGTTCCCACAGTGTGTCCGTGTGTAGTGTTGATGCACCGTTCCCACAGTGTGTCCGTGTGTAGTGTTGATGCAACGTTCCCACAGTGTGTCTGTGTGTAGTGTTGATGCAGCGTTCCCACAGTGTGTCCGTGTGTAGTTTTGATGCAGCGTTCTCACAGTGTGTCCGTGTGTAGTTTTGATGCAGCGTTCCCACAGTGTGTCTGTGTGTAGTTTTGATGCAACGTTCCCACAGTGTGTCCATGTGTGTGTAGTGTTGATGCACTGCAGAAGGACAGTGTGTCCATGTGTGTAGTGTTGATGCACTGCAGAAGGAATGGCTTCATCTGGCCATTTTGACAGGTCTGATAGTGAAAGACACCAAATGATGAATTAGAAACAAGAGCAAACATATCCAAGCATCATGATAGATACAGATAGATCCTGAGATGAGATCATTTCAGCCAGCTGTCATTACCAGGCACATTTTTCAAGAAACAGTTGAGTTTCTCCTTTGCTTCCTCTTGAAGACATCTTTCAGGTTTGACCAGAAATCTGTTCAGGAAGGATTCTTCTGTGGTGAATGCTGTGTGTCTGTGTCTGTGTGTGTGTGTGTGTGTGTGTGTGTGTGTGTGTGTGTGTGTGTGTGTGTGTGTGTGTGTGTGTGTGTGTGTATCTCTGTGTGTGTGTGTGTGTGTGTGTGTGTGTCTGTGTATCTCTGTGTGTGTGTGTGTGTGTGTGTGTGTGTGTGTGTGTGTGTGTGTGTGTGTGTGTGTGTGTGTGTGCACGTGTGTGCGTGCGTGTGTGAGCGGAGCCCATGTTCTTGCCTGCATATGTGTGGCATACAGTGAAAAGAATGCCCTAACACGCTAATCATGCATTTTTCCAGCTGTTTTTTTCCTCATTTGCTGTATGCAAATCTACATCCATCAAACAAATGAGATGTTTCTTTACACCTTCTGAGGGATGAAACAACAAAATCTGGAGACCATCTTGCTAAGGGATCACATCTGCTGTGACGCCCGCGACTTAAAACAAATGTGTGCATGCTAGGGGTGGAAAGTGTGTGTGTGTGCGTGTGGGGCTGTGGGTGTGGCCCCCTTGCTTGGTTCACACCCATTTTTGAACCCGGCCTTCATCTTGATGTCAACTGCACTCTTGTCAAGTTTCGTGACTGTGTCTTGCACGGTTTTGACGCTATCACATTCGCAAAATCTGTCCACAGACAGACAGACAGACAGACATATTTCACCTGGCAAAGTACTTAAAGGTCCCAATTCGTGCAGCTGTAACCTCTTAAAAACGTGTGTCTCTGGTCCATAAAACATGATTCTGGATTAATCTGTCGAAAATATAGCAACCCCGTTTGTTGTGACGGAGTTCTCACTTCCTCATCTCGTCGCTTCCCAAGAATGGCCTGTTTCTATAATATATTCAGAACTAACAGTTCCCATTGGCCGCTGAGGGAGAGCCCGCCCCAGGCTCCCAGCGGCCAATCAGATTAGCGTCTGTGGACCAGCACGCTGGGTTGCGAGTTATCGTTAACTTAACGGTACTACGCTAAAGAGGACATCTCAAAATGCCTAGACTTACCGAATGCACCTCTGCAGTTGCTGGATCACGTACAGTTGGCGTCGCTCCAGCTAGAAGTGTTCATTTTGTGGCTATAGACTAAATGGTGCAGGTAGCTTGTGTGAGAGAGACCCGCGCAGTATGCAGGAGGAAGCTAGTGACGTCCCAATTCCCCTCTGGGCAAACGAAGCGTTTGGGGGTGTGGCTTGGAGGAGACTGCAGGGGGACGCTGGATAGGGACAAATCCAACTGTGGCAGTTCTGAGCGTGTGACCACTCATTACAGGGAGGGCTGACAGCAGTATATATGCATTTACAAGTAAAAACAGCTTTTGCACGGAATGGGACCTTTAAAACCTCTTCCCGCTATGATAGGTTTTTCCAGGACCACATTTTGCCATGATGACACAGACACACACACACACACACACACACACATACACACACACACACACACGCACGCACGCACGCACGCACGCACGCACGCACGCACGCACACACACACTTAACTTAACTGATAGAAATGTGAATTCCCCCCTGGGATGGAACACGGTGCAGTATTATTGCAGTGTTGTGTAGACCATGCAGTATAGAGAGCCAAAGTGAACATCGCTTCCTGCCTTTCTCTGTGTACCAGCATCAAAAGTATGAATGGTGATGAACGGCGAGAGACAATACTTTTTTGCTCCCGTTTGAATTGTGCCACGGGGTGCACATATCATGTTTGTCAATGTAAAAGATAAGTAAAGAAAGTCGCAGTTTGTGGTAAAATTGTGGCACTATACATTATAAATCAGAAAGACTACGCACAACCAGTCGCATAAGTGACGTCTCTCCAGCCAGTCCATGTTTTTTTTTTTTTTTTAAGTATGTTTATTCATTTTTTAACCATCAGAGGGGCAAATAGCCATCAAAGAATGCAATAACAAATAATATGCCCTCCGTCCCCAGCCACCCACAACACAACACATACAATCTCCACAAAAACAACAAAACATAAAACCAAACACACAAACAAAAACAAACTCACAGAGCACCCACAGCAGGCAGAAGGTTAAAAAAACAAAAAACACAGCAGGGGTATGCAGACCCAGCAAATGGACAAAGGCCCATCACACGTCACACGTCAGACCAAGCCAGTCCACAGAGACCACTCCGGAGGGCCCGAGCCCTATCCTCTCCAATGTAGTCCAGAAAGGGGATCCAGATTTGGAAGAATTTGAAAGGCCTATCCTTAAGCCAAAAGCCGATAGCTTCCAGAGGGAGAAGTTCCATAATACTCCGAATCCATTGCGAAACTGTTGGGGCTGAGTCTGAGATCCACTGAAGGAGAACACATCTTCTTGCACTATATAAAAGTACTTTGAGCAGCTTCAATGAAGAGGAAACAAGGCCCAATGCTGCCGTATGTAGTCCCAGAATGCAGGAGACAGGGCCAAGTGCAATTTTTTTCCCGAATATAATATCAACTTCTCTACACACTTTGACCCAGAAGTCACGAACCAGTCCATGTTGTTGATGGTGTGACGTACTGTATATTGTGCGACACGAGGGATGTAGTCGATTGACAAAAGTAAACTTTACGTTTCAGTTTAGTTACCTTTAAATGGACAAAATGTACATGGTACCCTGTGGCACAATTCAAACGGGATCAAAAAAGTATCATCTCTCGCCGTTCACCACCATTCATATTTTTTCAGACGCTGGTACAGAGAAAGGCAGGAAGTGACGTTCACTTTGGCTCTCTATAAAGTCGAGCCTCTGTGATTGCTGCATAGGTGCTAAGCAAAAAAACTTGATTGAGCAGAATGGGAGGTTTGACCGGGGTGACAACACGCAGAGGATGTTTAGCAAAACGCCCACGTTTCCCTTCAACAATCACTTCCTTCAGTTAAGTCACCTCACTGGTCCCATCCAGAGCCGTATAATAGAAGAGTTCCGACATCTCCATTCACGCCAATGGACCAGTTTTTTTCCAGGAAGTAGAAAGTGGAACTCTTGAGTAAAAAAAGCAGCACTGTTGAGTTGCAGCAAAATAGACAGTGTTGTACTTTGAAAGGATTTTTCATCCCTTGAAATGAATCAAATTGTACATTATCGGCTTTATTTTAGCATGCAAAAGTAGCGCGAGACCCATTCCTGGCTGTTCATTGGCTAATGAGTCTCGCATTTTGGTCCTCCGCTGACGCCACTCTCTTACTAGAGGACACTAGTCCCATCCATTTCCAAACTGCCCTGACCACTCCCCTCAGGTGCCATGTGACCTACCACTCCCCTCAGGTGGCATGTGACGTACCACTCCGCTCAGGTGCCATGTGACGTACCACTCCGCTCAGGTGCCATGTGACGTACCACTCCCCTCAGGTGCCATGTGACGTACCACTCCGCTCAGGTGCCATGTGATGTACAACTCCGCTCAGGTGGCATGTGACGTACCACTCCCCTCAGGTGCCATGTGATGTACCACTCCGCTCAGGTGGCATGTGACGTACCACTCCCCTCAGGTGCCATGTGATGTACCACTCCGCTCAGGTGCCATGTGACGTACCACTCCGCTCAGGTGCCATGTGACGTACCACTCCGCTCAGGTGCCATGTGACGTACCACTCCGCTCAGGTGCCATGTGACATACGGATAATGCTGCTTTGTTGTCTGTGCTTCTGAAGGCACCTGTAACAAACAGGCCTGTGATGAGGAGGGCTGAACAACTCACACTGTTTCTCTGCTAACCAACTTCAAAAAGCCAACGAGAGGGCTTTCTTTGCTCTGACCAAACGTGGAGTAGGGGATTGCCACTGGAATGTGTGATGAAACTTTACTCTGTGAACTGTGCTGGACGAAGAAACTTTAAAGTGTAACTAACCCCCAAAACACTTTTTTCAGCTTTTAACCAATATATATGGCTTTTGGGGTGATGTGTGAAGGATTCTGGTTAAAATTGAGACCAAACTGTTACATATTGTACAAAATGCATCATTTTCACCAGGAAAAGTGCCCTCTATGGGTTGAAACCTTCTTTTTTGGGGGGCCCTCTAAAATGGACGATTTGGTTGCATCCTACGTCACGGCCAACTTTCCCACTCATGTGATTTATTTTTTATTTTGATGTGATTAATATTACTGTAGTTCATGCCAGGATAGTTGCAACATCTCCATTCACTCCAATGGACCCGTTTTTAGAGCGAGCCCTTTAACAGTGCAATGCATCATGGGTAATCGCCTACTGTGCCTAATATTAGCGGCTAGTTAGTTATGTTACATGGCAGTAAAACGGCACTGAATGACCAAATTGATATAACTTTTAACCATTTAGAGTAACACTGTTTCCATACGGACCACCAGCGTTAGTTTGTTGTTTATAACGTGGCTATATTTATAACATTATCTATCTCTGATACACTGAAAATACTGGGAGGCGGGTCATAGCGTCTCTGTCGATGATTTGATTTGACAGTTCTGGGCACTGGCGTTGGCGTTGGGCAATCCTGGTGTGTTTCACCCCAACTCGAGTGTGTTCTGGCGCTATGCAAGTGGGTTCTAGGACAACGAGGCTCTCTGAGGCACGAGCCAACTACGTTAACGTGGAGCATTGGGGTAAATACAATATTCCTGGAATGCGAGTTTAACAAACCAGTTACATGTCCTCTGCATTCTACATCAAATTAAGACATTACCGTTTTTTTATTTTGTATGTTACATACTTATTGGCCAAGTTAGTTAGTGCATGGGCTAGGAATTCTGCCAGGGTCAGAGTTTTCAAATCAAGTAGAATACCGTTTTGCCAGAAATCTGCGGGTAATACCCCGTTCAAGACAACTCGGACCACCGGACAAAATGGGTTCTGACTCTGACCTGTAAAAAGTGAATTGAACGGTCATCCAGGCCGGAATTACAGCTCGGAAATTCGGGTATCATTCAGAGCTCCGCTTTATCCGAGTTGACGTCATATCCACACATCGCATCCAAAATGTTGCATTCCGCCTCCACTTCCCAGAACCCTCCTTGGTTTTTCCCAGTGTTTTCCCTCCGACAGGGAAGTGCAGCGTGAACGCAAATATGCCAGGGGTGTGGACGCTGGAATTGCAAGAAAAAAATCCTCTGTTTGGTTTAACCAATCACACTCGTCTTGGGCGGTGCTTAGCGTCAGGTCCCTTGGAAAATAGTTTCCAACAATCCAAATCTTCATCAAAACTTGCCATTTTCAGCATGTAGCAACGAGCTAGCGTGTAGGTTTCTGCTGTTAGCTTGCTAGCTAGTTAGCGTTGTTGTTTTCATTTCGGCGGCCAGGGACATTTACAGTGACACACAGGCAGGAGGGAGCCGAAGCCGCTCTGATTGACATGGTTGAAGCCAATGACAGAGCAGGTAAGCCGGGAGCGGAAATCCGGCAGCGACTGAAATGGACACCTCCAATGGGAGAGCAGCTGTAGAGCAGGGGAGGGCTTATGCCAGCAGCCTGTTTCCATGCAGCCAGGCTCCTCTCACAGAAGGGAGGGGAGGATGGCAAGCGAGACTAGTCTTAAAGTGAAGATGAAGTCTGCATACATGGCTTGGACAGAGAAACGACAACCTTCTTCTGAAGCCTGATGAGAAGATTTGAGGGTTTTAACTGCTCAGGGGCCTGATTCACCAATGTGTTCTTAAGATAGCTCTGAAATTACACAGAAAATTAAGGATGGTTAAGGCTCTTATTCTAATTCCTCGATATTTTCTTAGTAACAGTCTAATTTCTTACGAATATCTTTAATTTTCCTACATAAGAACTTCTCAAAATAGTAGAATAATTATCAATAGTTAGGAACCTATGAAGACTTTCAACTATAACCTACTTGTCTACAATTTATATTAGTGGCTTGCCTTTCACTGTAGGAAGTTTACCCCTTTCCCTCACAGAATCCATCATTCAATGTGCTTGACGATATGACTGGTATTGAATGGTTTATGTAATAATATAACTAAAACAAAACTTAGGAATATGATCCAAGCTCAAATTATGTGGCTATAGGTCATTAATTTGATTGATTTCTGGTGACTTACAAAGAAAAGTTAGATGTACAACTGTGATAATGAAACACATGTGTATTTTAAAATGTAGGCTAATTCCCATGGGTGTGGGATCTTAAAATAAACGTGTTCAAACTTCCATGATCGAACTGGAATGCTGCATGTTCGGTTTGCCTGCATTCCAAAAGCAGGCAACCATCAACAAACAGGCTTTGTATAAAAACCCTGCACTATATAGCTGACTGTAAATACAAAAATGGTTAGTAAGGTGTCACATTTTATTACATTAATTGTGGATCAAAATAGAAACTTGGCCAGATAGGCAGCATTTAGCATAGCATCTCAGAAAAGATAAGTAAGGTAATGAACCACCCCCACACACACACACACACACACACACACACACACACACACCGCGCACGTGCACACACGCACACACGCACACACACACACACACACACACACACACACACACACACACACACACACACACACACACACACACACACACACACACACACACACACACACACACACAGGTTACCAGTTTAGAGTGTTAAAGAGGTCTATTTTGTGAGGAATGTAACATTGGAGTCAATATTTGACTGATGACACCGTTCCCGCTGGGTATTTGTTCAACATACAGGAGAGAGCTATCATACATTAGGATTGTTAGGTAACCCTTTTTACATGCTGCTAACTACATATGAACACCAATGTAATTTTACATTCGTGTTCATGTCTTTGTTGAAATTGATGAAATAGTTCATATGTAGTTACATGTAGTTGCATTATGAACTATTTGTAATTAGACATGAGGTGTTCATATGTAGTTACATAGTACTGGACCTGTAACATGGAGTGAGTCTATATTCAACTGTAGTTCATATGTAGTTACATGGTACGGGACCTGTAAAGAAGCTATGGCCTGGGACAGAGATTGCTAAAACCCAGTGGTGGATTTGAACCACTGAACTTCTGATTGGAAAGCATGCAGCTTTAACCTCTCAGCCACAAGGGCTTTCCAACTTTCATTGTGGAGTTTGAGAGGATATCTGTGTCAGTCGGATGTAGTTGTAACTTCATAGCTTTGTTATTATACACAGAGATTTCGAATCCACCACTGCATGGATTAGCTGCTGCGGGCGGGGGTGCAAAACTCGGCATAACACCTGGACACTGGTGCTAGGCGGACTGCTATCTTCCCTGCCTTAAGGCAGGCGCAAACAGGTGCGCAAGCACAAATAGGGGATATCGCCTGTACCAAGATAGGGCCCTGGATGTGTTATTAATGCATCTGCTGCAGTTTCTGTGTCGTTTCAGCATTGAGCACCAAGTAATAGGCAACTGCTTCTATTGTATGGTGCTGTCGAGTCTGTGCTATGAGATCACTGCCTGGTTCTGAAACCGAACAACTTCCCACAAGTACCACAAAAGATGACTGGTGCCAACATCAACATCAACATACATCACCATCAAACTCTCTCTCTCTCTCTCTCTCTCTCTCTCTCTCTCTCTCTCTCTCTCTCTCTATCTCTCTCTCTCTCTCTCTCTCTCTCTCTCTCTCTCTCTCTCTAGTGGACCACATATAAGACTCAATTTTCAAGTGTCATAAAACGCAGCTTGGATCTCCCTTCACCCCTATCCCACAGTATCTTGCTTTATTATCTATTTCTTTTTTCACATGCACATGGCCTGAGATGTTGTTATTTTTATTTTTGTACTCCCCCCCCCCCCCCACACACACACACACTGCTGCTGCTGCCATAATGTGGTGGCAGAGATTTATAAAGGGTATAAAACCTTTATTGTAATTCATTCTGTTTACATTTTCTAATACTTAAAGAGATACTCAACACTTTTTCCACTTTTTTATGCTGAAAATCTTTATATATTGGAATTTAGCAGTGTCCGTATGAATCCAGGTCAAAGTCCTGACAATTACTGTAAATCTGAGTAATTCCTCATTTCTACTCACATACCTATGCAGTTCCATACATTCAGAAAAGACCAAATGCCAGGCCTAGATTCAAATTTCCCTCTCTTTCTATTGGCAAAGCTGTTTGGAATATGACGTAGCTCGTTCATGACGTCACCAACCCCAGCCCGCCCATCTCTCAAACCTAGGCCCCTGCCAGCCAGAGGGGCTGCACACCACGCTGGGCCTTGTGGCGACAATGGATAATTGTTGAATAGAGATAGAGAGAGAGATTTGTGGAGTGTTTTGATAGTGTAAATTGTAGTTGTGTGTTTGTAGTACTTAGTAGGTTGGTTAGTGTAACAGCAGTATAGGTTTAGTTTTAGACAACACAGTCTCTTAGAAAAACGTATAATACCAACGATGTGGACCAACGTTGCTATTTTACAATTTCGGCTCGAAAAACGTAAAATATTAACGTTCCGAGTGGTTAGGGTGAGGATTAGAGTAGGGGGAGGGGTTAGAAACAGAAAATCTCCATAAAACACGCCCAAACCCCGCCCACCGCTGTAGACGCGTACGTTCCCATTTTACAATTTCTTAGCCGACATCGTAAAATAGCAACGTTTGTCCACAAACGTGCCTATTTTACGTTTTTTTTTGGAGATCGGGTTGTTTTAGAGTACGTCAGATAGCCTAGGTTGTGTGTTTGTTTGTAAAAAAAAGAAAAAGTTTGCTCGTCTGTTTGTGTGTTTGTTTGTTTGTTAGAGTTTAGTGGCCAGGGACAGGTTAGGGATAGTCATGTGTTGAAAGTGTTTTGTTCCCGGCTGCAAAAGCTACACCGGTTTGCACCAGTTTCCCGGAGACCCGGACATGAGGCGGGAATGGCTGCGAAAACTGGGCTTAGCAGATCCGCTGCCTGACCGAGAGGTTGTTTGCAACCTGCATTTCCCACCAGATAGCTTCTCTAACCGCATGGAGGCGGATATGGGTTTTCAAAAGGCACTGGAGCTGAAACCCAACGCTGTATCCAGTGCCACACTACCGCCTAGGCCCAGTCCCCGACCCTCCCCCACTCCCACTCCCCCTCCCGCAGGGGCAGCGCCGGTGTCATTTTTTTCAAATGGTGGATATTTCATTTAGGAATTAAACTCTTTAGTTTAACATAATAAGTCACCCATAGCTCTGGAGTGGTCTGCCCATCAAAAATATTGATGTGTTTTTGCACAGATCATAGGAAATCTCACTTAGTTGTGAGCACATACTAGCAACACTTTGAGTGATAACGGTCCCTTAGTCAGTTCGAACAGCCCGTTAGCTTCATCATAACATCAGCAATGTTGTGAAGCAAAACACACAAACACTCCATTAAGAGAATCCCATAACACCTAAAACCACCGACCTGTTTCCTTCTGTGTGTGTGTGTGTGTGTGTGTGTGTGTGTGCGTGCGTGCGTGCGCGTGCGCGCGTGTGTGTGTGTGTGTGTCTGTGTGTGTGTGTGTGTGTGTGTGTGTGCGTGCGTGCGTGCCCGTGCGCGCGTGTGTGTGTCTGTGTGTGTGTGTGTGTGTGTGTCTGTGTGTGTGTGTGTGTGTGTGTGTGTGTGTGCGTGCGTGCGTGCCCGTGCGCGCGCGTGTGTGTGTGTGTGTGTGTGTCTGTGTGTGTGTGTGTGTGTGTGTGTGTGTGTGTGTGTGTCTGTGTGTGTGTGTGTGTGTGTGTGTGTGTGTGTGCGTGTGTGTGTGTGTGTGTGTGTGTGTGTGTGTGTCTGTGCCAGTGTTAGGAGCTGCAGAGTAGCATGTGGGTCTCCCTTGCCCTCACTGCCTGTATCTGTTTGTACTGTAAGCATTGGGAACAGACTGATAACATCTAAGCCAGGTCTCAGCAAAACATCAGAAAAACATCATCATCAGAGCCTTGGTCATCAAGCTGTTTGGACACAACCTCGCTTCCCCAAAACATCGCCCAATATGAGCCGCAAAGACCAGAATCAATCTGCAAATGACTAAGATATAAAGTGTAATGATGAGGCTGTAACAGCGAAGGGAAACACATATAATCAGTTACACATGAGGGATGGCAAGCCCACAAAGTCAATAAAGGAATATTTGTGGTTCAGACACCTCTGTCCTCCAGGTATAGTTGAATAGATCCCTAAAATATGGATGCATGGATTACATGGTTTCTCATAACTTCCCAAACTGAAGTTCTTTCCCTGCAGATATGACTGTTTTATTTAGAGAGACAACGAGCTGATAATGATCTTCATACAGAATAAAACAGTGTTTCATTGTTCAAATCAGCTCATCCCTAACACTGTGCCCTGTTTACCGAACAACAGCCAGCCTCTCCGGGCTCTGTCTGACTCGGAGCCCGCCTTGAACCGACGGCCCTGGCAGGGTGACTCAAATCAGACGTGCATGTGTTCCTCCTGCTCAGACAAGTGCCTGCATGCTGGAAAAGCAGGGATGGATTTGCATCTTATTTCCATCCTGGTTAAGCTGAGAGTGCCTGGAGTGAGGCGTTGACACCAACTGTCGTGTCTTCCAGGATGAGGGGAGGGCGAGTTGGAAGGGGAGGCGGAGGGGTAAATTATGGTTTGATGGAGGGAGGGGGGTGGAAAAGAGCGATGGGATGGGAGACAGGGGGCTGCGTCCCACCAAACAAAGTGACAGTCATAACAGATAGTGATCGCTCGTCCTCCAGGGTTGAGTCGTTAACTGTTGGAAACTACAGTTGCACTGGATTATATCCAAGTACTCTACACCAGTGATTCTATACCTTTTTCATATCAAGGACCCCTAATTTGGTCCACATTGGACCATGGACCCCCCTTTAATGACATTTTGTGTCTCAGAAAATGTGTCTAGAATTCCATGACTATTTTGTAAGTAGAGGTAACAGTGACGTTTTGATGAATATTTTGATCCACTTTTTTCTCTCTGGTACAGCGAGGCTCCTTGTTCCTCCTTGTGTGTGTGTGTGTGTGTGTGTGTGTGTGTGTGTGTGTGTGTGTGTGTGTGTGTGTGCGCGTGTGTGTGTATGGGTGTGTGAGTGTGTGTGTGTGCGTGCGCGCGCGCGTGTGTGTATGGGTGTGTGTGTGTGTGTGTGTGTGCACGCGCGCATGCGCAGGCGTGCGTGTGTGTGTGTCTTCCACACAATCATGACATCACCTCTGCCTCAGGCTGTTGAGCATAGAGAGCTTGGCCTGGGTGTGGGTTCCCTTCCGTTGCAGAGTTATTGTACCAAATGTCTGCTTAATCATTTCAACTGCTGTCAGAGTTGTCTGCATAAAAACTAATTGGGGATCAGACCCTTGGATTTGCAGTTTGATATTCTCTTCAAGATTGGATTTTTTGAGTCTTCCACTTTGGATTTCAGTTTTTATCCTAACCCCCCCCCCCCTCCCTTCCCCCTCTATTTCCTTCCTTGCATTCTCCTTGAAGGTAGCTTTCCTTGAGGAAAAACCAGGCTGCCTTTCCTGGGAATAACTTGGCAGGGCTTTTCTCAAGTTGGCTCCTGGTTGATGGGCATTTGTCCCTGTTTTTTCTGTTATCCCCCATGGCTGAGGCTCTCTGTACTCTGTTGAGTCAGCATCCACACAGACAGACCGACCATCAGCAGCCCGGCCATTATATTCCCAGCCACCCCCCCCCCCCACCCCCCACACACACACACACATCCTCGTATCCCTCCCTCGCGGCATTATCCCATGTCCTCAGTGCAAACACAAACAAGCTCCCAGAGAAGCAGGTGTCCTTCCATTGGGATAAATAAACAGTAAACCAGGATCCAAGAGCAGGAGCTTGTGTGTGTGTCTGTGTGTGTGTGTGTGTGTGTGTGTGTGTGTGTGTGTGTGCGCGTGCGTGCGTGTGTGTGTGTGTGTGTGTGTGTGTGTGTGTGTGTGTGTGTGCGCGTGCGTGCGTGTGTGTGTGTGTGTGTGTGTGTGTGTAGAAACTTTGAATATTGCTGATAGCATCTTTTAAGCCCCTCTCTGACAAAGGGGAAAAGCTGTTTATTTTCACGCATAGTAGTGTCTCTTTCTCATCTCACTATCAGCCCAAAGCTGTTAAAGGTTATTAGGAGCGAGTCAGAGGCCATAATAATAATGTGTATGCAAATGTGATATGAGCACCTCACAATAGAAGTTGGACGGAGGGATGGATGATAGATAGATATATAGACAGTGATGGATTATCACTAAGTTCCACTCGCTCTGTTTTATGGCAAACACTGTTATATGAATAGCAGCTGCCTGCTGCAGGATGCCGTGTGTTACCGTTACAGTGGGCCCCTGATTTGGTTATTCAATTCACTTGCATGCTGTTGCTGGCTGTGCTGCTTTCAGGACTGATTTGCCTGCTGTTTATGTGCAGTTGTGCAGGCTGATAGTGATCTATAGTTCAAGAAAATGTAAACAACTTTGTGTCTCCTCTCATGCAGTATTGATATGGTGGAGAGGATTTCTTACTAGATTGAAACAGTATGGGAAACAACAGGCCTGCTGGAGAGTCTTACTGCACATTTTGTGAAGAAGAAGAAGTTATAGTTTGCATGAGTGGACTAAGCCAGGGGTTAGGAGCCGAGAAATTAACAATGACACATTTTCATTCTCATCCATCTACAGTACTTTGAGAATATATGTTGGCACTTTGGCATGAACTGAGTAATTCCTAGCCTTCTTAAATGAGCTTTGAAGAAGTTTCTTTGTGCGTGCAATAAGCTGACTGAGGGAAAACCATAATAAGTGAGTTTAACCACATTTTTATTTTTGGAGAATTTACTGTTTATTTTAGTCTGACATGAAACATGATCTAATGATAGCTCTAAGTGCTATCATAGGTAAGGCTACTGATCTAATCAAGCTAAAAACAAGTGCTGTGCGGCCTCACCCACAGCTTGGCTGCTGAGTAGCCTTGCCTGCCCTATTGGCGCATGCGCAATGTCTCCCTCTCTCTCTCCCTCAGTCTCTCTCCCCCCTCTCTCTCTCTCCCTCAGTCTCTCTCTACTTCTCTCTCTCTGCTTCTCCTCTCTCTCCCTCTCCCTCAGTCTCTCTCCCTCTCCTCGTCTCCCTCAGTCTCTCTCCCTCTCCTCTCTCTCCCTCTCCCTCAATCTGATGACATCACTGAACTATAGCCTCAGCCTTAGGGCAATCAGCCTTAGGGCAATTAGGGCAATTAATCTGCCCTAATTAAAAAATCCGGCTCCAGGTCACCCACACGGGTGATCTTTACACTTCCTGAAAGTTTCAGCCCGATCGCACGTAAAACGGCATAGCTGTGGCCGGACAAAATTCTTGATACAAACAGACAAACAGAGTCCACATTGCCAAATTTATATATAGATATTTCATATTTTGTTGATTTTGGTGGCTGCTTGACTTACAGTATAATGCATCACCAAAGCACCAATAATGGCTAAGATCATCTCAAGGGAGTATGGGCTTTTACACTACATTTACCAAAACAAACAAATAGGAAACATCTTGTCCCCCATCAGTGATTGCTGATACCACTCACACCAAAGAGTCGACCAGGGTCGATCGGCCTATAGTAAGAATTAGCCTATAGTAACCCCACAATAATGGTTTGCAAATATATGCTACAATCCAGATATCACAGCAGAAATAAAGCTTCCTATAGTAGCCTATAGTAGGCTATCTTATGGAAATATTATATTAATGTTATAGCGTTACAGTATAGGAGATACAATGTATGAATTAACTAGCTACACTATAAACTCACTGTTTAGCACCACAGACACTCATAAGATTATATAGGCCTATAGGAACATTATAGGCTATAAATAGTAATTTACAATTCATCACCAGAAATGATGAACAAAATGCATGGAGCCTGTGTATTTTTAATACTAAAAGCAGCAGTTATGATAAAGTCACAGCTGTGGGCCTATTTCACTGTCCGTCCCTCTCCAACTCAAGTAGGACATCAGGCAGTAGTCTGGGTGAGCCAAACAGGCGCAAGTGGGGGTAATTGACAGTTAGGCCCCGCCCCCTATCCACCTGTAATCCAATCCCAGGCCCTGTCACAGGTAAAACCTGCCGCAATTTTCAGCATAGCCCAAAAAAGCGAGAAAAGCCGACAAAACCCGTTCTCTCAGTAGGGGATAGCTTGTTATTCGCCGTGGCCCTCATCCCGTGCTGGTGACTGCAGGTTTTCACGGTAAAGAAGACGGATCGGATTTTCAGTACCAACTAGAAAGTCCAGTTCGACCGACCGAGATGTCACAGGAGCATGACAAGTAAGTTGCCCTGACTCTCCACTTCTACTCAGCAGAAACAACAGCGTGATACCGAAAGCTTCTAATAATGAGTCCAAATAACTTGTGGATTTTTGCACTTTTTTTTTACTTTTTCCACAGCAAGCTACAGGAGGATTTAAAAACCGAGGTCACTGTATAGGCTTTGACCTGGTAGCCTATGACATAGGCTATTAAAAAAAAATGCTGATATTTCTCTTATATTGTAGGCTATCTTTATACGATAATCTAGTTGTTTTTCTTAATGGTAAGTTTATTTTAGACTGGCTGTCAAGTGAGAGAGTGATTGTATCTCATAATTTCCCATGATGTGAGCTCTGTGGGACGGGAACTCGGCTTATTTCACCTGTCATGTTCAAGCCTGTACAGGTAGCTACAGGTGTATCTCCCTCCACCTGTCGTGCGAGCGGAGCGAAGGCGCCTGTTAGAATAAAAACAGTCCCGTGATAGCCTGCTGCTGGGCGGTTTAGTGTTTAATTTTTCCTTAAGCCCTTACAGTTATGTGGATAGTCTTAATGATGTTTGTTCAGGAATAACGTGGACCTCAACGCGACTGCAGTTAGAGTGAAATGCCAGCTAAAAGGGAATTGTCACACCCTGCAACTTTTTTTTATTTTCCATTCATGGTTTTGGATAAAGAACACCAAAACAAACTATTTTTCATCTTGGAAGAGATGCATTCGGAGTGTTTTGAGGGCATTGACAAGGAGACATTTGAGGGGAGTGAAATTGTACACCTGCTAGGCGTTGCCCGAGTAAGACAGACAATGTAAGCAAGCTGTATAGGCTGTTAAGGAGCATTTTAAATGTGTTTTATATACCATTCAACCTTACACACATATCGGTCAAAAAGTCAACAATTTGGAGAACATAAAAGGTGTAATGTTACAGCAATTAAATGTATGCTTGCTGTGTGTTTTTTCCCCTTACATGTGTAAACAGCAACAATGACATAAATCACTGAAAGCATGAGTCTGAGCTATACTTTTTTCCAGTAATCTCCATTCTATTCACCATTTGAAAAACAATCGAGCGTTTTTGTTTTAGCAGAATAATTCAAGTCCTTGTGCAGTTTTATTGCCAGTAAATAGTGGATCTTATCGGGTTGCGTTTTATGAATGGCACAATTAGATATAGGATTACTAATTATCACTTTGCCTTGACCATTCAGAGAGAAAAAGCTCTATTTGTTGTAGATACTCAACTTGGAAACCGAGCCAATCCGTTTATCTGGTTGTTATGATAATTATCACAACTTACTTTGTTGTGACAGAGTGCCCGCAGATGGATTTGGTTGGAAGGTGATTTAATGTGATTGTCCCAATGAGAGATACAATGTAACAATTTTAACAACAATGTAATGAAGTTAACAACATACATGGGACATTATTGATCCCTGTGAGCAAATTGAAAAGAACAATTAGTGCCAAGGATTTTATTTTGTTGTAATCATCATAAAGAGTTTTAATTAAAAATGAATACAATCTGCACAACAATAACTTGCATTTTTTGTATTTTTCGGTTCTCTCATATGCTCACACTAATAACCTCACACACACTTGTAGTTATATGCTGTATTGTTGTTATTATGCTATATGGCATTCCTTCAAGGAACACATTTACTTTCAGGTATACAGTAGTTATATAGTTTTGTGCAATGAGGAGAGTTGAATAAGCATACATTCACATATTCACATATTCACAGCAACCAACAGTAAGGAGTGTATGTGTCAAATACACTGAAATAGCTTGATACCAGGTAACTGTCACTGCTCCCCACAGTCCTGTTTACAAAGCAGTGGCTCTCTGACTCTGAGTTGATATTGAGGTTGAACTGAAAGGAGGCGGAGGAGGAAGAGGAGGAGAAAGATGCAGGCGGTGACTGAGTGTGGAAACTCGTGATTATTTTTCACAAACAGGTTTTCTTGCAAAGACAGTAGCATGACTGTTAAAATACAGGAATGTAGCAGGGACAGATCTACCTCGACTGCGCTCAGCTTCTTAACCAATGAACGATCCACAAGTGAGAGTCGTCACACTGGACGAGCCAGTAGAGCATCTTTGCTCAAGACACCCCATTTGTTCGAAGGCTGAGATTTGTTAGGCAATCGTAGAAAAGCTTGAACAACAGGTCCTTCAGATAAACAGCATCTTCATTGTTGATCTGTCTTATAACCTGTTTGTCTGTTCTGAACAAGACCGTGATTGTAGGTGTCGGCTTTGTGGATTCACACAAGGTGTGTGGCCGATCAATCTGAGGCGAGCACTGAGTGCAGTTTAAAGGGAGATATTCTTAACTCCCAGAATAAGAGACAAGAGACTCTTCCACAACACGATACAGTATCAGCTCTTTAAAGCATGTTTAAAATAGCAGTCATATGCTTTTGAACTAATGCTTGAATTGTCAATGTCAGGTTCCTTTTTTTCTAAACATTGATTGATTGATTGATTGATTGATTGATTGATTGATTGATTGATTATTTTGGTCATATTATTCCAGAAATCAATAATCAATACAAGTATTTTCATATAGATCAAACAGGACCAAAAGGTGTAGACTGAAGCCGGGGCTTATTATGTCTACCCTTTTAACACAATCTCAAAAAGCCTTTGTAGTGCAAAAGAAATATTTAGAGAATGAAAGAAGCGAACTAAAGAAAAATAAAAAATAAAATAAAAAATGTTACTCAAACTGGCGTTGTCTCGGCTAAGCAGCATCGAAATTCCATAATATATAATGTAATATATATATAAACATATCTATATACATATATATATAATATAACTATACCACTGTTTTATATTTATCTATGATCTTGCATTTATACATATTTTTGAAAGTCTTAAGTGAGTTGCACAGTTTCATTTCATCATCAAAATTGTTCCACAGGTTCACCCCTTTTACTGAGATGCATCTCTGTTTCACATTCGTTCTTGTTTTTGTTTTCATAAACATAGATGTTCCTCTTAGTTCATAAGGACTGGTTCTGCGTTGGAAGAGCCTCTGAACACAGTCAGGGTGCATATTATTATTTGTTTTGAACATAAACTGAGCGGTTTTAAAATCCACCAAGTCATAGAATTTTAGAGTATGTGAGTTTATGAATAAAATGTTGGTTGATGCGTAATAATCTGCATCATCTCTGGGTACAAAGTTTCTTGGTACCTTGAGGATGAAATCACATAGATGAATTCTGTCTAATGGGTGTTAGCATATTATTACCTAGTTTGTACACAATAACATACAGAACTGTAAGCTATTTACAGACATACAGTAACCACACCACTTATCACCACAAATGATCCTTGTGGTCCATATCCACCCATCTATCCATATGGAATACCCAATACCACACAGATACAAGAAACACAAGCCTCACCCTTGCTCTCTCACTCAGCCTCTCTCTCTCTCTCTCTCGCTCTCTCTCTCCCTCCCCTTCCCAGTAAGCGTGCGGTCCTGGTTCTGCAGAACGACCCGGGGTATGGCGGCCAGCGCCGCTCCTTCACCACGGAGGATGAAGCCTGGAAGTCGTTTCTGGAGAACCCGCTGACCGCCGCCACCAAGGCCATGATGAGCATCAATGGAGACGAGGACAGCGCCGCGGCTCTCAGCCTGCTCTACGACTACTATAAGGTAGCACAGGAAAGCTTGATGATGATGTGATATCTCTAACCCCAAGACCATCCTGCTGCCCAAAACAACCAAAGATCAATGAGAGAGCACCACAAGCAAACCCACAAATGATTTCCTATGTTAGAGGAAGGGAATCAAAACCACAAGTACCATGTCTTATGTCGGAGGATTAGTTATCCAAATCCTTTGAGGCTTCACCTATATGATCATCATTCAGAATGACAAGCAGCCAATTAGACAACATGTGTGAGGCAGAGTGCATGTCAGCTGCTCGTAACTGATCCATATAGAGAGCAGCAGGACCGTGATGTGGTCAGACGATGAGCGGCTGTGTTTACCTTCCCATACAGGTGCCCAGGGAAAAGAGAACAATATGCCAGAACAAGCCAGACACACTGCTCTCTGATGTGGATCCCAACAAAAGGTAGGCGACCGCCCTCACCTAATACCCCCTTTAAACAGCACAGCAGAGGGGAGCTGCCCCTTTAAACAGCACAGCAGAGGGGAACTGCCCCTTTAAACAGCACAGCAGAGGGGAACTGCTCCTTTAAACAGCACAACAGAGGGGAAATGCGCCTTTAAACAGCACAGCAGAGGGGAAATGCCCCTTTAAACAGCACAGCAGAGGGGAAATGCTCCTTTAAACAGCACAACAGAGGGGAAATGCTCCTTTAAACAGCACAACAGAGGGGAACTGCCCCTTTAAACAGCACAGCAGAGGGGAACTGCCCCTTTAAACAGCACAACAGGGGGGAACTGCCCCTTTAAACAGCACAACAGAGGGGAACTGCCCCTTTAAACAGCACAGCAGAGGGGAACTGCCCCTTTAAACAGCACAGCAGAGGGGAACTGCCCCTTTAAACAGCCAGCAGAGGGGAACTGCTCCTTTAAACAGCACAACAGAGGGGAACTGCCCCTTTAAACAGCACAGCAGAGGGGAAATGCTCCTTTAAACAGCACAACAGAGGGAACTGCCCCTTTAAACAGCACAGCAGAGGGGAACTGCTCCTTTAAACAGCACAGCAGAGGGGAACTGCTCCTTTAAACAGCACAGCAGAAGGGAACTGCCCCTTTAAACAGCACAGCAGAGGAAAACTGCCCCTTTAAACAGCACAGCAGAGGGGAACTGCTCCTTTAAACAGCACAGCAGAGGGGAACTGCTCCTTTAAACAGCACAGTAGAGGGGAACTGCCCCTTTAGAGTCGAGCTGAACCCAAAAATGACTTTTCTTTTCTTTTAGTTCAAATACCTGGGTATTCAGTGCACCTATTTAATAATGTATGCCAACAAAATCGCAAAAATCTAATTTCTTTAGTTTTTCACACTTTTTCACATCAAAAGTTCATTTTTCAAGATTTCATTCATAACAGTAATCTACAGTTTGCTGATGTCACATTGCACTATCAAATTTCTACCCCATTTCAACCAATCATATCACAACATGGCAGTTGTCAATCAATCTTAATTTCAGGAGAATTTTCTCCTCCAAATGAAGGAGAAAATGGCACCTAGTGTCTGTAATCTGGCAGAATTTCTAGCTCATAACTAACTACTAACTTGGCCAAAGTAACATACAAAATAAAGCAAACGGTAATGTCTAAAGAAATGTAACTGGCTCGTTAAACTCGCATTCCAGGATAACGTTAACGTAAGGGGGTTGCCCCTCTGAGATTCCAGGCGGGCAGGCACCACTCATGCATCGGATTGTCCGCTCCGCTCCACACAGAAGCAGCTAGCTCCCTGGTACTCTGCGGATCCCACTCGCGTAGCACCACAACACGCTGAATCCCACTCGATTTGGGGGCGGAACACACCAAAGCCAAATCCAAATCCAGTCCCCATAATTGTCAAATCAAATCATCGACATGCTACTATGGCCCGCCTTTCAACCTGTCATCTCATACCCCGTTCAAGACCACTCGGACCAACGGAAAAAATTGGTTCCGACCTGTAAAAAGTGAATTGAACGGTTGTCCAGGCTGGAATTACAGCTCGGAAATTCGGGTATCATCCAGAGCTCCGCTTTGTCCGAGTTGACGTCATAGCCACATCAAAATGGTGACTTGTATCGTTAATGGTAATCAGATAATTATTATAAAGACGTTTGTTAACGTTTGAACACAAAATTTGATGTCTCAATTATGTCATGTTAACGTTATATGTGTTTCTATGTTTCACTCTGATTAGAGCAATATGTGAAGTTCAGCATTCGGTTAGCATTGTTAGCTAGTAGATAGCTACAATGCTACACGGGTTGCCATAGCTGCCGAGTGGGAAGTGCAACGTGAACGCAAATATGTCCGAGGCGGAGGCGAGGCGTTGAAACTTACGGCGGTCCGAGTTATCATGAATGCGGTATCAGACAAGTTTTGTTTTTCAGTCTGAAACGTGAATCCGACCCACGCGCCACTTGGGCTCCGTTGGGTTCATCTCGTCTAAGCACGGCAGAGGGGAACTGCACCCCCTTTAAAAAGCACGGCAGAGGGGAACTGCGCCATGAACGACATGCACAGAGAGACTCAAGCTCTTTCCCATTCTCCGAGTCTGCAGTGAGTGCAGCTTTATTTATCTATGTAAAGCTTGTCCGCGATGAGATCTGTAACACAAACACATTGAGTGATGCTGTTGGTCGACCATGAAAACATCGTAACTCCAGTGTTGATTTTTGTGTTTTGATCACATGGTTCTATTATATAGGATGAGACAATGTTCTGACTTTTGGGCTGATGAAACCCTTTCAAAACCAGTCAGATGAACTTGGCTGCAAAGCTGTCAAGCAAGGTTGGTTTTTTGTTGTTGCTGAAAAGCTGACATTTTGCAGATATGAGGTTTTCACCTGACAGCAGCGACAACAACAGGGAACAAGAATATAAATGCAACATGTAAAGTTTTAGGGCTACATTTAGGGCTGTTTACATGTGCACGACTTTGTTTACATCCTGTTTTTGCTGAGCATTTGCCCAGATTTTCATTCAGTTTAATGATTTTCTTATGAACTGTAACCAAGTCAAATCTTTGAGATCGTTGCATGATGTGTGTATACTTTTGTTCAGTACCTTTAAATCTAATGTCAGTGTGCTATTTCCGCTTTGTTGCAGACACCAGCTTCAGGTAGCACATTCCCTAACTCCGCTCCAAGAACCTTCCTTGACCAACATGGAGAACAGGATCCAGGTTCTCAAGGGGCCATTTAATATTCTTCTCCCCAACCAGCTGGCCCAGGACAAGAGGGTCCCCTTCCCCTCACCAGGTCTGTTCACATTGCATGACGATCAGACAAGACAAAACCACTCCATTTTCATCCATTGACTTTGCAATTGATTGATTGATTGATTGATTCAGACACAACCGTCACAGTTTCCATCGCCGCCGTGAACAACTACCCGCACGTGAAGACGGAGGTGCCCACCCACGGCTTCTCTGTAACCGTGCCCAACAACTGCGCCGAGGCGGACAGCCATGTGGGCGTCTTTGGCGACCGGCATCTAACCCACGGCTCGGTCCAGTTCAGCCCAGGCAACCAGTCCCGCACACCCCCTGACTCCACTTTCCCAGAGAGCTTCAAGGATGGTTCCCAGGAGGTGTGTGTTTCGATGTGTGGAGGGATCCAATACCCCCTCTTTCTAAACCCCACTAATGCCCTCCTACACCCCCCTTCCCTCTCTCCTCTCCTCTCCTGTCCTCTCTCAGATCTCTCCCATCAGACAATAGGCCATTCACCTGATCCCATGGAGCCAGCGGTGGGCTCAGCCTTCCCTGGTTTTATTTGAACATGCCAAAATAGCGGCCAGCGTGTTATTATGCCATTGTCTCACCAACACAATAAAGTGCTGTACTTTTCTCCTACAATAGCCAAAGCCCTTTCTCTCTCCTCTTTCTCTTTAATAACCTGGAGGGGATTACCTCAAGAGGAGGAACCCGACAAAAACCCAACACTAGGGGGAGGCGGAGGGTTGGAGGGAAGGAAGGATGAGGTAAAGAGGGAACACTAGGGGGAGGCGGGAGGGAAGGAGGGAAGGAAGGAAGGATAAGGTAAAGAGGGAACACTAGAGGGGGATGCGGGAGGGAAGGAAGGATTAGGTAAAGAGGGAACACTAGGGGGAGGTGGGATGGTTGGAAGAAAGGAGGGATGAGGTAAAGAGGGAACACTAGGGGAGGCGGGAGGGAAGGAGGGAAGGAAGGAAGGATGAGGTAAAGAGGGAACACTAGAGGGGGATGCGGGAGGGAAGGAAGGATTAGGTAAAGAGGGAACACTAGGGGGAGGCGGGAGGGAAGGAGGGAAGGAAGGAAGGATGAGGTAAAGAGGGAACACTAGGGGGAGGCGGGAGAGAAGGAAGGATGAGGTAAAGAGGGAACACTAGGGGGAGGCGGGAGAGAAGGAAGGATGAGGTAAAGAGGGAACACTAGAGGGAGGCGGGAGGGAAGGAGGGAAGGAAGGCTGAGGTAAAGAGGGAACACTAGGGGGAGACGGGAGAGAAGGAAGGATGAGGTAAAGAGGGAACACTAGGGGGAGGCGGGAGAGAAGGAAGGATGAGGTAAAGAGGGAACATTAGGGGAAGGCGGGAGGGAAGGAGGGAAGGAAGGATGAGGTAAAGAGGGAACACTAGGGGGAGGTGGGAGGGAAAGAGGGAAGGAAGGATGAGGTAAAGAGGGAACACTAGAGGGAGGCGGGAGGGAAGGAGGGATGAGGTAAAGAGGGAACACTAGGGGGAGGCGGGAGGGAAGGAAGGATGAGGTAAAGAGGGAACACTAGAGGGAGGCGGGAGGGAAGGAGGGAACGAAGGATGAGGTAAAGAGGGAACACTAGGGGGAGGCGGGAGGGAAGGAGGGAAGGAAGGATGAGGTAAAGAGGGAACACTAGAGGGAGGCGGGAGGGAAGGAGGGATGAGGTAAAGAGGGAACACTAGGGGGAGGCGGGAGAGAAGGAAGGATGAGGTAAAGAGGGAACACTAGGGGGAGGCGGGAGAGAAGGAAGGATGAGGTAAAGAGGGAACACTAGGGGGAGGCGGGAGAGAAGGAAGGATGAGGTAAAGAGGGAACACTAGTGGGAGGCGGGAGGGAAGGAGGGAAGGAAGGATGAGGTAAAGAGGGAACACTAGAGGGAGGCGGGAGGGAAGGAGGGATGAGGTAAAGAGGGAACACTATAGGGAGGCAGGAGGGAAGGAGGTAAGGAAGGATGAGGTAAAGAGAGAACACTAGGGGGAGGTGGGAGGGAAGGAGGGAAGGAAGGATGAGGTAAAGAGGGAACACTAGGGGGAGGTGGGAGGGAAGGAGGGATGAGGTAAAGAGGGAACACTAGAGGGAGGCAGGAGGGAAAGAGGGAAGGAAGGATGAGGTAAAGAGGGAACACTATAGGGAGGCAGGAGGGAAGGAGGGAAGGAAGGATGAGGTAAAGAGAGAACACTAGGGCGAGGCGGGAGGGAAAGAGGGAAGGAAGGATGAGGTAAAGAGGGAACACTAGGGGGAGGCGGGAGGGAAAGAGGGAAGGAAGGATGAGGTAAAGAGGGAACACTATAGGGAGGCAGGAGGGAAGGAGGGAAGGAAGGATGAGGTAAAGAGGGAACACTAGGGGGAGGCAGGAGGGAAGGAGGGAAGGAAGGATGAGGTAAAGAGAGAACACTAGGGGGAGGCGGGAGGGAAAGAGGGAAGGAAGGATGAGGTAAAGAGGGAACACTAGGGGGAGGCGGGAGGGAAAGAGGGAAGGAAGGATGAGGTAAAGAGGGAAGGCCAATGGCTGATTTCCCCATTCACAGAGAACCAAACAGGGAGGAAACATGATGTGGGTTTTTAGAGAGAACGAAATGACAAAAACTATGGGAAGAGAAACAGTGATAAATGGCAGAGGAAATAAAAAAATATGGGGAGAGGGGAAGATAGAGAGACTCAACCTGCTAAATCCCCATAATTGTTTTTGTTTAATGTGTGTGTGTGTGTGTGTGTGTCTCTCTCTCTCTCTCTCTCTCTGTCTGTCTCTCTCGCTCTTCACCCCTCCTCTTTGTGTGGTGCAGGTGTTTTCCTTCCCAGGGGATCTCCAGTTACGTATGGCCTCCATCGCGCCTGAGGACTACAGTGCGTTTGACACCATGCCGGGGTAAGCTGCACTGCCGCCGGCCCACTGTCCGGCTCCCATCGCCACACTGCCATTCAGCTGTGATACAACACTGTGCCCAGTGGCCTCATTCATGGCAGTCACTGGGGAGACACCAGACTCCCTTCTGTGTGAAAGACACAATGCGCCGCACAATGTTATCAGGCCCGGCTCTGACACCGCACTGATTTTAGGTCATGATTTAGCTGTAGCGGTTGTAGAAGCCGTCAGTGGAACACGCACCAACAGACTTTTACTTTGTTCTTTTGTCTGGGTGCAAACTTTACTTAAAAATTAATTTCACTTTTCTGAAGGTTTCAATGAGTAGAAATCTGCTTTTACAAAAGTCATTGATTTCTTGCAAGTCATAGTTCTTATAGGAACTTAAGACTGTAAAGTTTTACCCCCCCCCCCCCCCCCTCCCTCGTTTTTTTTCTTCATCTTTCTTGATTTTAGGAATCATTTTGAGTATACTCTGGAGGCGTCCAAGTCTCTGCGTCAGAAGACAGGTGACGGGACGATGACGTACCTCAACAAAGGCCAGTTCTATCCCATCAGCCTCAGGGAGATTGACCACAGCAAGGGCATGCAGCACCCCATCACCAAAGTCAGGGTGAGCGAGGAGGAGAACTAACTTCCTGGAGAGATCATAATGTTTCTTGATTGTAGCAGTATCACTTGCTTTGTTGATCAACAATGAGCAAAAGATACTACGGTATTATACAGTACTAATAAGTGTTGTGGCTGTCTGTGGTGCTGCGTTCCAGAGTGTAGTCATGGTGGTGTTTGGAGAGGAGAAGTGCAGAGATGACCAGCTGAAGCACTGGAAGTACTGGCACTCCAGACAGCACACGGCCAAGCAGCGGTGCCTCGACATCGGTAAGAACTGCGGCACATTGGACCGCGTCTGTCCGTCAAACATGATCTCACTGGTCTGATTTAGATGACGCTTGGAGGGACGATGCTGTTAGGCACTGAGCTCTGGGGGTAGTTGCCATGTTTGTTTGTTTGTTTGTTTGTTTCGTTTGTTTGTTTGTTTGTTCTCTGTAATCTGGTTTGAATGCTGGCTCCCTTGGTAGGACAATGCAGCAGATGAATGCAGTGTGACCCAGGCTGATCAATCTTCCTGTGTCTGCAGAGTGTGTGTCTGGTTGAAAGGGCAGCTTAGCTGTGGCTGTGTATCTCTGTCTCTGTGTGTATGTCTCTGTGTGTATGTCTCTGTGTGTCTGTCTCTGTGTGTCTGTCTCTGGGTGTCTGTCTCTGTGTGTCTGTCTCTGTCTGTGTCTGGTCTCTGTCCGGGTGACTGGTGGCAGTGATTCAACTTGACTGGCAAGGGATCAATATGCAAACAGAATGTGCACCTGTGTTAAGAAGCCTTTCTTTAGTATATCTGTGTGGAAATACTCACAGTCTTCTGTGCTATAAGTCAGTGATGGGGTCTGGGGAGCACACAGGAGTCCTTGGGTGGGATTCCAGGGGGGCCCCAGCAAATTGAAGAATTTACAAGAAGTTAACACGATTAGTCAATGTGCAAGAATGACTATTTTGATCATAGTTTCTCTGTTCTCTACTATCTTTCTACTATAATACAGATAGTCATGGAATTCTGGACAAAATCATATCAAAAAATAAAAAATATTCTCAGATTTAGGTCAGAGTGAGAGACGAAATCTCATCAAATGGGGGACGTTGGCCTGAATGTGTGCTATTTGTGGTCCTTGTTATTAAAAAGTTTGAGAATCACTGCTATAATAATAATTGATTGGATTTATATAGTGCCTTTGAAGACACTCAAAGCGCTTCACATATCAGGGGAGGGAACTCAACTCATCCACCACCAATGTGTAGCACCCATAAGTATAAGTACACCTTCAATACAATGATCATGTATCACCTCTAAGAATCTGCATCAGTGACAGTTTGATGTCATAAGACAGGGGTGCCCACACTTTTTCAGCTTGGGAGCTACTTTTAAAATGACCAAGTCAAAGTGATCTACCAAACATATTTATATATACTGAGTATACAGTGGAAAACAGTGGAACAGTGGAAAAACAGTGGAAAAACAGTGGAAACAGTGGAAAAACAGTAATTTTTTTTTTTTTTTTTTTTTTGCCCTCAATGCCATGCGATCGACGACACTACCTTCGCGATCGACCGGTCGATCGCGATCGACATATTGGGCACCCCTGTCATAAGAAATACCTCTTACCACTACACAGTCACTGCATCTAACAGTGACAGTTTGATGTCATAAGAAATACTTCTTACCACTACATAGTCACTCACCTCTTTTCTGCTGTGTGTGACAGCCGATTACAAGGAGAGCTTCAATACCATTGGCAACATTGAGGAGATCTCCTACAACGCCATCTCTTTTACCTGGGACACCAACGAGGAGGCCAAGGTGAGAGGCACACACACACACACACACACACACACACACACACACACACACACACACAATCGTACAATTGGGAGCTGCCCAGTATGGCCGCAGTCTTCTACTATTGGCCACTGAGCCACTGACCAGCTCTTAAGGGTGCCTTGCTCAAGGGCATCTTAGTGGTAGTTGTTGAGGGACAGGAGAATGTTACTCATTTCCCCACATCAATCTCCAATAATGAGGCTGTTTCCAACATCCCAGATTTCCACTTAACGGCAAATCCGATGTCAACAGTTTGGTCTGGCTAGTACGTATTTTCTCCCCATCAGCGTTCATGTAAGAACATGTATGTTTTACAATATCAACAATGAGCCAGGGTTTCTATAGTTAACCTTACAACATGACAACAAACTGCTTGTTTTGAACTGTTAACATGAGACTTGACCTCTTCACATGAACACGCTTGACGACTTTGCCCTAAAATAGACTTCTCTTTGTTCCTCCAAAACAGCCTTTACGGAAAACACAGGCTTATGGAGGAATAAGGATGCTGTTGTCCTTATGTGTTGTGTGTCGTCAGGTTGCATAGAGATAGGGAGGTGTGTGTGTGTGTGTGTGTGTGTGTGTGTGTGTGTGTGTGTGTGTGTGTGTGTGTGTGCGTGTTTGTTTGTTTGTTTGTGCGTGTGCGTGCGTGTGTGTGCGTGCCTGCTCTCTCCACATACATTCTTGACTGGTCCGACCTGTCACCCCTATTGTGATGGCAAAGTGACGCGCATTAGGCATTTCCACGCGCCAGACAGGTGCAACAATGGGTGCAGGAATGAGGAAGCTCAGCAGGGGGCCGAGGAGCGGATCGGACGGTGAACAAACCTAAATCCCGTCCGACAGGTACGAGGTGACAGGGAGGAGGAGGTCACTTCTTTCCGCTCCTCTCCATCTCCCTTGCTCTCCTGACCAGTTTGTGACGTGTACTGCTGGAGTTTGTAAACCAGAAGTCCAAGTCACCAGGCTGGCTTTGCTTCTGTGTTTGTGTTTGTTGTGACACCGCCGTGCCGCTTCCCGACACTGTTGACTGTTCCACTGTCAACCTGAGCTGGGATGGGAGGCGAGTTGACTGACAGGCTAACATAAGCAGGGACAAGACGGCGCCGCAGTTTGCCTCTCGCATCTTGCAGTGTTCTCTTTGGACGATATCTGACAACACACACAAACACACACACACACACACACACACACACGCACCAGGATGTGGGTCTGCCTGTCTTATGACTTGAGGCCTGTGTCCATAGGATGTTCATCCTTGTGTGTGTTCATTGCACCTCTGTGTGTGTATTCATCCGTTTTGTATGCCCCGCCCCACCGGCCTGTTTGAACCTCTGATCAACTAGGTGTAAGATGACACATGTTTGTGTGTGTGTGTGTGTGTGTGTGTGTGTGTGTGTGTGTGTGTGTGTGTGTGTGTGTGTGTGTGTGTGTGTGTGTGTGTGTGTGTGTGTGTGTGTGTGCGTGTGTGTGCGTGCGTGTGTGTGTGTATGGTGTGCCCCCTAGTGATCCCCCTCAGGCACAGAGAGACCCAGTGTGTTTACTGAGGCCAGCCCTTGCCAAATGTTTACCTGCTCTGGGGCTATTTACTGTAATTACCATAGAAAAGTCTGTTGATGACAATGATTTGTCTGATGCTGCACAACTGAAACGCTGCTGACTGACTGTTCTTTAACGCTTTAATAGTTGCTACAAACTAGAACTGAACTAGATCTCATGAATAGGGAACTACAAGGTAAATATACTGACAGAAGATATATCATTTCAGTTTGGCATTTATAAATGTACTAGTAATACATTGAGGGAGGTAAAAATCATCCTTGCTTTGTATGTTATAGATATATTACTGCTTATACCTTAGACCCATCCCGTTATTTTTATTTTATTTTATCCCTGTTAGGATGATGTCTTTTGTAGATATAGTGATAGCTTGTTTCACTGTCAGTGGGTCAAAGAATCTCATGACGAGACTAGAAAATCAGCATGTGATAACCGGAGTCGACCAATAGAGGGCAACACAGAACACTGGATGTGGTCTGAAGACAGCTTAGGCCTCCGCTGCAGAGCGAGGCACCCTTCAGTAAATGAATATAGGCTGAGGTGAATGGCAGCATAAACCCTATGAACATTTAGAAGCATTTATCATTTGCTGCTGTTGTAATTTGACAAACGACACCGTTTTTAGGTTGTTATAGGTAACAGCCGTTCCTCTGTCTCTCTAATTCATCCTATCTTCTTACTTCTGTTCTTGTCTACATCCCATCCTCCTCCTCAGATCTTCATCTCGGTCAACTGCCTGAGCACAGACTTTTCCTCGCAGAAGGGGGTGAAGGGGCTGCCTCTGAACCTGCAGATTGACACCTACAGCTACAACAACCGCAGCAACAAGCCCATCCACCGTGCCTACTGCCAGATCAAAGTGTTCTGCGACAAGGGAGCGGAGAGGAAGATCCGTGACGAGGAGCGGAAGCAGTCCCGCCGGAAGGGCAAGGTGTCCGAGCTCAACGCCGGCCTGGGGACCTGTGAGTAGCTGAGGAGGATGTGTACCGTCACTCAAATGCTCTTATGATGTGCACAAGTAACGGCACATTTGACCATTCATTCCCTACCTGGAATTCCCAACCTGTCCATAGGTTTAAGTTTATTTGCACAGTGATAAAGCTCACAGAAGTGGATTGATTTAAATAAGCGGGGGGGGGGGGGGGGGGGGGGGTCAACATGACAAGTTAAGACACAACTGCTTTCTAGATCAATATAAATGTCAAAACAAGCAACATTGAGGAAAATAATTGAACGATCTTGAACTAAACACTAAAATCATGCTGTTGTCCGGGGGAAATTTTATCTCATGTCAACTTTCCAGGAACTAAGAAAAACAGCCTTGTTTTCAACTTGATGTTTATTTAATGCGCATTTAAGTAGGGAGAGATACATATACATAGATGCCATTTTGAGTTTGCATGGGTTTAAAAATCCTAAGGGTTGTATAATTGTCTCATCCCATAGAGTCTATGATTCTCCACCTTTTTCTGTCATTTCGTCCACATTAGAGCCACGGACCCCCTTTTGATGAGATTTAGTCTCTCTGACCCAAATCTGAGAATATTTTGTATTTGTTAGATATGATTTTGTTCTGAATTCCATCACTATCTGTATTGAAGATACAGAGATAACAGTCATCAAAATAGTAATTCTTCTACATACTCTAATTATGTTAATTCCATAATGATGAAGTGTAATAATTCATCAATTTGCTGGGGACCCCTCAAGGACCCCTGGTGGTCTCCAGACCCCACGTTGAGAAGCGTGGGGTCTATAAAGGACCATGCATCCTTCAGTTGAAGTTAAAACAATGAAAGTCACCAATTGCAGTTGTAAGATTTTCACCCTACAGTGACGATAACCTTTTTCCTGTTGTAAGGACTGTAAAAATGTTCTTCTGGTTGAATAGCCACTTAGTAAAGCCTTTCTCGTTGTGACTTTTCCTCTCTCCAGTTGTGGATGTCAAAGTGCCGCTCCTCCAGAAGCGCAACGACGTGACCATCTTCAAGATGATGAACGACTTTGACACGCAGCCCGTCCTTTTCATTCCCGACATTCATTTCTCCAGCTTCCAGCGCCACGTGAGTGCCAGTCACAATGGGACACAAAGCTTTCCTCTCGGCAGCATTAGTGCCTAAGAGGAACTTTAAAGAGTACAGAGAGTTCTTACCCAAGGTGTAAGGGTTTAGGTTAGGGGGACATTAAGACACATCTCCTTTTCTTTCTTTCATTGCCTCAGAGACCATGGCAGCTGTAGCATCTCACATGGTACATAAACGGAGTGCACCTTGGTTTCCCAGTCACCACCCACTCATCACAGGGCAAGAGTCGGGTCAGCGCGACCTGGATGCCAGTGTTGACAGGAACACAGATCTAGTTTTAGAACCGTAGTGTTCTGATACAAGTCCCACATACTCATGGCTTTATTCCAGACTGTTGAGTCACAGAATGGATCATTTACTAGTGATTCAAAGCACACCGGGGGGTTCAGAAGATACATGTAGTGCCACGCACCCAGGGTGGGAATTACATGGAGGCCAAGAGTCAGGTCAGCGCGACCTGGATGCCAGTGTTGGCAGGAACACAGATCTAGTTTTAGAACCGTAGTGTTCTGATACAAGTCCCACATACTCATGGCTTTATTCCAGACTGTTGAGTCACAGAATGGATCATTTACCAGTGACTATGTTTACATGCACACAATATTCCGGTTTTTGCCCATATTCGGAAAATGACAATATTCCGACTAAATGAATGATCCACTAATCCACCAAAAATTGTGAAATGCAGAAATTGCCACCCTGGTGCCACCTGAACTTGTTTGTAAGCTGAGGGGGAGGGAGAGAGAGAGAGGGGGAGGGAGAGAGACAAGAGGGGGACGGAGAGAGACAGAGAAGGGGAGGGAGAGAGACAGAGAGGAGGAGGGAGAGAGACAGAGAGGAGGAGGGAGAGAGACAGAGAGGGGGAGGGAGAGAGACAGAGAGGGGGAGGGAGAGAGACAGAGAGGGGGAGGGAGAGAGACAGAGAGGTAGACAGGAGACAGAGAAAATCACTAATTATCTGTGTGCGCTATAAGGGGCGAGAGACTATTATAGGCTGTGAGCGTGTGAGGTTTCTCAAGTTTCTGTGTGTAATAAGGACTGGGATTTTGTCAATTGGGAAAGTAGACTGAGAGGATTTGTGAGCCTTTACTGCCCCCTGTTGGTCAAAGCATCATTAGGTCAACACTGAAAAGGTTGCACAGGAGGCAGTTCTGCATGTAGCTCAAAAATTACATTACATTACATTATGTAATTTGGCAGACGCTTTTATCCAAAGTGACTTACAGTAACACAATTAGTCAACAATAGAGAAATCAACTATGCAACATAATCTATGACAGCCACAACTTTTGAAGGAATAGAGTGGTAATTATCCCCCCCCAATGAAATCAATGAATAAGGAAGGGAGGGAGGGAGGGCGTTATTTTTGGTCTTCATGCTGCTTCATGCTTTCAGAAAAAGTCAGGAATTTAAAAAATCATTCTTTTCTGATTGACACGATGCATGTGATGATGCTGGGTGAAGCTTTCCGAAAAAGTCAGCTTTCCAGGAATTGAAAACAATCAATATTTTCTGAGTGGCACGCATGTATTCAAAAAATAATAATACAGGTATTTGAATGGGTTTCAGTGGGTATTGAAACTAATACAACCGATTAAAAAAGGATGTCAGAGAACATAGAATACATTTAGAGATAATATTATATAATGACTATGGTATTGTGTTAAATCAAAAGGGACTTTCAGTACTTGGAAAGGAGCACCCCCTAACTGCCGTTTTTTCAGGCTTTGCGCCACCTATAGCCATAGAGCTGAGCTGCAGGTTTGCATTGACCCGGCTCTGTTCTCAGTGATAAAGGCAGAAGAAATGGGTCAACATGGGGAAACCTTTTGGACTGACCCTTCACTTTGACCTCTGACCTAGTCAACTGATTTAGTAGCCTGCCTGTATTACAACACAAAGTTACGAGCTGCAGTGCATAGGAAGATATGTGAGGATGATTCAAACCAGCATTTCCATTTTAGGGAAATATATAAATATAGTAAAATACCATTCATGTGTATTTTAATGTAAGTTATTATTATAAATATGTTTTTGTCACAGATGCTAAGGCACCCAAATGTGTATAGGTAGCTTGAAAGTCACCTTTGAAATATGGCAGAATGCTTTTGACACTTATATTCCACCCCTCTCTCTCTCTCTCTCTCTCTCTCTCTCTCTCTCTCTCTCTCTCTCTCTCTCTCTCTCTCTCTCTCTCTCTCTCTGCAGCCGTTCTCAGCAGAAGATGGAGAGGACAGGTGAGTTCTTGGAAGCCCAGATTTCACACTTGTTCGTCACTGTTTTTATTGGTGGGTGGTATGGGAGCAGAGTGAACGTGTCAGCTTTTAGAGACAACCTTTGGCTGGTTAACCTTTGGCACCCTGCCTGTTAAAGGCATGGGCAACAGAAGCTGTTTGGAGGAAATGCCCCTGGGGCTCTGTATTAGCTGGGGCTCTGTATTAGCTGGGGCTCTGTATTAGCTGGGGCTCTGTATTAGCTGTAGCCTATAGCTATTATGGGCAATCAAGCAATGATTTGTGTTCTGTGTCCAATGCAGCACAGGCATGAAGAGATTACCCTTCACTGAGGATGAGTTTGGTTCACCCCCAAACAAGATGGGGAGACTGGAGGAACCAAAGAAAGGTACTGACTGGGGGGCTGTGGGGGTGTGGGTGTCTGTTTGTGTCTGTTTTGTGTCTGTTTGTTTTGTGTGGCTGTTGATGTCTCTCAAGGCATGCAACCCCACCCTCTCCAGGCCATGTGATTATTTCAGGTCTTTGAAAACACACACGTGCTGGAGGCCTCCACGGACCCAACAAAATACCATTGCTCAGTTTCATTTGACACACACACACACACACACACACACACACACACACACACACACACACACACACACGCACACGCACACACACACACAGGCCCTGCACTTTAGCCTATATCCCATTCATGTGCATACAACCTGCTTTTTTAGCCTTGATCAGCATTATTGTGAACCAAAGGTACTTACACGATGTAGACCGTAGACAGACATGATATGTGATCATGTGTATATGTATAGGGATACGAAGGTCGTAGAGAGTTGGGATTCGAGGGGTGGGTTGAGGACATGTCTATGGGGATGTGGGTGGTGGGATGGCGCGTGATCAGTAAGGGGTGGGGCTATGGAAAATGGACCGCATAATGGGATAAGAAGGTCGTAGAGAGTCAGGGTTGGAGGGGTGGGTAGAGGGAGTGGATAGGGGGCTCTGGGTGGTGGGAAGGACCATGGTGAGGGAAAGGGGTGGGGCTAGTGGAAAGGGGTCGTAGCTAGGGATAGGAAGGTCATAGAGAGTCGGGGTTCAAGGGGTGGGGGTTGGGGGATGTGGGCGTTTTTGGGGGAGGGGTAGGACCATATTTCATGTTGAAAAAGATTAGCTGTGTTGTTGAGGTCCTCCCAAACATTACCTAAAGTGCTATAAGGCTGAATGGCGACACCAGCGTATTTGTGCTTGTATGAGTCTGGACAGACATGGATGTAGACTGCTGACTTGTTGGCAGATGCATGCAACTGCAATGCGGTATTTACTTTTATTATTATTATTATTATTATTATTATTATTATACAATAATATATGTTTATCCAGACATACTATTTTCACTGCTTACTTCCTCAGATTTGCACTCTTCCATAAACAGATGTGTATCAAACTAGTGAAAACTACAGTTCACCTAATCATGCCTTTACTATAATTAGAAAGCTGCTTAAAATAGACTGACAAACTTATTGTCTTATAGAGAGGCAAAGTGGAACGTCACTTCCTGCTTCAGCACTGTACCAGAGATTTTCATCCGCCATTTATTTTCCCATAGACATTTCGTAAAATGCTTATAAAATAGTTTTACTTCGAACCAAACAGTTCAGCTAACGCTATAATCGGGAGAGACCATAGAACATTTCACTCGGACCAAAACTTAAAAAAACAACATTGAAAAAATATTTTCTTTAAACCCGCATTTTTTTTAACGTTTTGGTCCCAGTGAAATGTTATGCGATCTCTCCTGTTTCTAAATATATCTGTACCGTTTGGTTTGAACCAGTAAAACTATTTTTATACGCATTTTACGAAATGTGTATGGGAAAATAAATGGCGGATGAAAATTTCTGGTACAGTGGTGAAGCAGGAAGTAGGCGGTCACTTTGCCTCTCTATTGAGAGTCCACAAATAACAGTAGTTCCTGCAACAGTTTGGACAACAACGCAGAAAAATCTATTTACAGCAGCTCTGTTTTGAGATTACAGACTGCAATGAATCAGAGGTGGGCCCGTCCTTGTGTGTGTGTGTGTGTGTGTGTGTGTGTGTGTGTGTGTGTGTGTGTGTGTGTGTGTGTGTGTGTGCATGTGCGTGCGTGCCCGGCCATGCCAGCGTTGCATGATGATGACACTCTTACTTTGTCTGGGCATGGTGCCACCCGTAACAAGAGAGCCAGATAGCTGTGGTCCGTCCGGAGAGGTTCAACCTGAGACCAGGGCCTTGAGTTTGGGCCGCTGCCCATGCTGTGTGAAGGGGGGTAGTAGTCAATTATAATGGACCGTAGCATCATGTATCTGCGAACGTATAATTTGATTAAATGTGTGTGTATGCATGTGTCTAAAGAGAGAGAGAGAGAGAGAGAGAGAGAGAGAGAGCCCCCGCAGTGTGTTATAGCTCAGTGCAGATAGGAACCCACAAAACCTCAAACCCACATGGATGAACCAAAACAAACATTCCACTCTGCCAGTAACTTTAAGCTGAGTCAGATTTTGATTTACACTGAACTAAAATATAGACACAACATGCAACAATCACATTTTACTTGGTTGCTGTCCATACAAACAGAAAGCAATTTAACAAATGGATGCTGAAACTTCTTGTGCCATCTTGTGCAGGGTCACTACAGTATATTACCCCCTTTCCACCAACTGGAACATAGTGCTGGTACTGGGCTGGTGCTGGTTCAAAGTTGGTTCAACTGTGAACCTTCTTAGAACCGGTTTGCTTTTCTATGGGCTAAGGCTGGCAAGAGAGCCACTGTCATTACGTCACTGAATATGTCTGAACGCTTTGCAACATAACTACTGGGGATAATATGGCCAGCCCATAAATGTTAGTATATCTTCACAAATAACCATGCAAAATGTTTAAAAGCTGTTGGAATATCGTAGGTAAATATGCAGATGCAAAAGATATATTGGCTCTATCTATGCAGAAATTGTGCTGTTTCACTGATTCAGATGCTTAAAAAAAGTAGTAAATTTTCCATACCATTAGCAACAAGTGTAAAGGATATACAGTATTTGACATAATGTGTTGTCCATGAGGGCTGTATTTCGAGCCATGGCTGCAAATGAAAAGAAAAGCTGGAGAGAGGTCTCAGCATCACTTGCTGATGAGCATGCTGAGTGATTTAATGACTGACTACCCTACCTTCAGATTTAATTAAAAACTATTTTTCAGCTTTACGAAAACACCAGCCATTTCCTCTGCTGCATGGATGCGTGACCAAGGGCTAAAATAACAGGACCGTCCCAAGTGAACTGGAATAGTAGGTCATTAGTGGGATTGAGATGTACTTTCCCAGTTGCACATCATTTCTGGAATATCAGGAAATGGCTGAGCCAGAGACAGATGGAACCTTTTAACCTAAATATTCAATGCAGAGCTGAAATCCACAAAGGCAGTTCTCATCCTCACCTGTCGTACTGGAGCAGTTGAATGAAAACACTTTATGTCCACTACGCACTATGTCCGCCATTAAGGAAAAGATGTGTTGAATGACTCACAGTCATGTTGTCTTTTTATACAGTTATCTAGTAACTTCATGGCTTGGGGCCACCAAACTGTGAGACGCCACATGGAAGATCTTGCCACGCCAAACAAGACTAGGTTGACCCAGAGCAATCTAGTAAGAGAGTGGCGTCAGCGGAGGTCCAAAATGTGTGACTCAGTAGCCAATGAATAGCCAGGAAGGAAGCTTGTGCTACTTTTGAATGATAAAATAAAGCTGATAGTGTACACCTTGTGAGTCTGTGTGTGTGTGTGTGTGTGTGTGCGTGTGTGTGTGTGTGTGTCTGTGTCTGTCTGTCTGTCTGTCTGTCTGTCTGTCTGTCTGTCTGTCTGTGGACAGATTTAGCGAACGTGATAGCATCAAACCCATGCAAGATGCAGTCACAAAACTTTAAAGTTGTGTAATTGAGATCACATTGAAGGCCGAGTTCACAAATGCATGTGGTCCGAGCAAGTGGGCTGGAAGTAGGGGCGTTATTAGCACCGCGTTTCTTGGCAAGACCCGCCTACTCTGCCTCTGAATGCCCTACTTTTTAATGTCTATGACCGTAATATATATTGCCTACTGCAGCGTATTACTGCCACCTACAGTGATGAGTTCAGTAGTTCCAGAAGACCCACATCTCCATAAAACAACACTAGGTAGACCTGAGCCATAATTGAGGTTTTGCCACTTGGCTTTCAGTGAAGTGAAGTGAAGTGATCCTTTAGTCATCCCCATGGGGAAATTCATCCTCTGCATTTGGCCCATCCTCTACTAGGAAGGAACCTTCCTAGAACTGGGCATAGGGGAAAATCATTTGCGAGAAATTCAAGGAACACCAAACCAAAACTTTACATGTTGCATCCATATTTTTGTTCAGTATCGTTTCCCTGCCTTGACTGCAGCTTGATGAGGCATGTGTGTGTGTGCATGGACATAATAATAATTAATAATAATAATAATAATTGATTGGATTTATATAGCCCCTTTCTAGATACTCAAAGCGCTTCACATATCAAGGGAGGGCGGGGAGGGAACTCAACTCATCCACCACTGATGTGTAGCGCCCCCCTGGGTGATGCACGGCAGCCAGTTTGCGCCAGAACGCTCACCACACATCAGCTCTCACGGTGGAGAGTTGAGGACTGAATGTGCCAATTAAGTAGTCTCGACGCCAGACCCATGAGAGTTCTTATGCTGATACACTACGTTACTGCATGCTGCAGAGCTCTCTCTGGGTCTGGGACACTTTCCCTCAGAGGGCTGGTTATGGGAGGGAACCGTTCACTTGGATAGTCATATGCCAGTGATGGCTTCAGTCCTCTCCAATCAGTAACGACTTTGCGATCAGACGACACGGGAGGCCCAGCCCATTTTTCGAACCGCTCTCTCATCGGTGCTATGACCTGTCACTCATTCAATTTCAACCCGCCTTCAAAACCAGCAGTGGCTGTTAACTGGCACAGACTCACTTAATGCAGAGAGCAGCGATTCAACGTAATATTTGAGTCTGGGGAGAGACTACCAATTAAGTAACGAGGGATGATTAGGTGGCCATGATTGAAGGAAGGCCTGTTTGGGAATTTAGCCAGGGCACCGGGGGTTATACCCCTACTCTTGTAAAGAGTGCCGATGGGATCTTCAATGACCACAGAGAGTCAGGACCTCGGTATAACGTCTCATCCGAGGGACAGTGCTCACTCACAGGACAGAGTCCCTGTCTCTGCCCTGCGGCATTGGGGAGATTATTCATCAGATCAGATTATTCATCAGACCATTCGGACTAGAGGGGAAGAGCACCTCCTACTGGTCCTCCAACACCACTTCCAGCACCAGTCTCCCATCCAAGGAGTATCCTAGGCCAGACTTGCTTAGCTTCCCAAGGAAAGCCAGTAATGTAATGCAGGAGCCACTGGTGCTACATACTGTATGTGCTTTGCTTTGATGGCCGTCCGCCTCCTCTTCCTCCCCTACAGTGCTGCTGTATGTGCGTAAGGAGGCAGAGGAGGTGTTTGATGCCGTCATGCTGAAGAACCCCACACTGAAAGGCCTGGTGGAAGCGGTAAGTCACCCACATTTCATCCCGCTAGTAATGACAGTATGTGTGTGAGCCATTACCCTCTCTCTTTATTCTTGTTTTGTCACGAGGGTGGTCTTATGGGTGGTCTCGGGCCGTGATTTGCGGTGTCTGTCCGCCCGCCTGTCCGTCTCTGTGTGTGCGTGTGCATTTACGTGTGTGTGTGTGTGTGTGTGTGTGTGTGTGTGTGTGTGTGTGTGGTGTAAAGCACTAAGACAAAGGCATGCACGCACACTGCAGCTGGAGACCCACCTCTCCCACTGCGTCTCCAACCGCCTACACAGACCAAGCTAAATGAGTCGTGACAGGGCAGAGACCTGGCCCTCTGGTGTCCCGGGGAGGAGAGGAGGATGGAGGGATGGAAAGGGGAAGAGTGGGAGCAAGGAGATGATTGGGAAAAGAGAGGGAGGAGGAAGAGAGGGAGGAGGAAGAGAGGGGGCGAAAGGGGCCGGCGAAAAGGGGAGAGAGAGGGGGGGGAGTGGAGAAAGGGAGTGCACGTGAAACAGAGAGAGGGAGAAAAAGAGCAGGTTTAGGCCGTCCCGGGGAGAGAGAGGAAGAAGAGGAAGTGGGAAAGGGAAGGGGGGGTGTCTGGGGGAAAGAGGGCTGTAAGGAAAAAAAGAAGCAGGTATAAGGTTACTGGAAGGGTCATGGAGTTTGAAATGAGAGAAGGGGTTATTGGGGTTGTGTACAGTAGCTGCGGAGAGCCAGCAGAGGTGCTGGTGGGCAGAAGGCAAACCAGGCATCTAGGAAGGACTGAATGGAATGAATCAGGCAAGGATCCGTAGAGTAGGTTGACTTCTGATTTGTTTTTGTGCATGAGTGGAGAAAGAAATACAACACTGAATTGTATTTCCCCCCCCAACCAGATTTCAGAGAAGTACGAGTTGCCTTTTGAAAAGGTCGGAAAAGTCTATAAGAAATGCAAGAAAGGGTGAGTAACAGGCATGCACATACAAGCAATGTTCCCTTTACTTTCTTTATACTGCAGTGGTTCTCAAAGTGGGGTCCTTGAGCAGGTTCCCAGGGGGTCCCCAGCAAAAAGGGTAATTTATTTTCACAAGAATTCCAACCATAAGTAACACAATGACAGAATTTATTACAATTTTGGCCATGGGTTTCATACACTTTCTGTAATAAAACATCTAAAAGTGTGATGTCCCTCCCACTCTCCTGTCTTGCAGGTGTTGGGGTTGTTAGGCTGATTGCGTGCACCTGGGCCCACTCAATGGGCTTAAGAAGACTTTCAGATCATTCAGTCTCTCTCCCTGTTCACCGATGCACCTTTTGAATTATTTTAACTTTTACTTTGGTGTATAACTCCCCTCATATAGTATACCAAAGTAAAAGGTAAAATAATAATGTATTAACTAAAACTAAGGGAAAATAACTAGACAACACAAGCTACATTTAACAAATGAACAAAAGGTGCATCAGGCGGGAGAGAGACTGAATGGTCTGACATTTTTCTTAAGCCCAATGGGTGCACAGGGCCCAGGTGCACCCAATCAGCCTAATGACCCCAACACCAGGCTCCTGGGGCCAGGAGAGTGGGAAGGTCATCACAAAAGATAACAACTTATCAGATGGGACCCTGGAACAAAATCTTATCAAATGGGGGTCTGTCGTCTAATTTGTGTTTGAGAACCACTGCTTTACACTGTGAGGTTACAGTTCTCTCAGATGATGATGAGCTACTCACATCCCGTATCTGTCCCATGTCAGGATTCTGGTACACATGGACGACAACATCATCAAACACTACTCCAATGAAGACACCTTCCAGATCTCCATGGAGGAGCTGGGGGGCGTGTACAAACTCATCCTCACAGAAATCTGATTGGACCATGGGACGGAGGATCAAGTCAGTCAGGAGTTGTGGTTTACACATCTATCTATGCCAAGTGGGGTCACCTGGAATTCAAATGGGGTCGCCAGAAATGTCTTAAAAAAAAAAGTCAGCATACTGTTACATGTGACTTCACTGATGATGTCACTGATGATATTACCGATGTAGGCTACTGGAATTTGAATGTCTGGGGTCCGTAGATCTTTGTCACGTCAAAGTGGGGTCACAAGCCAAAAAAGGTTGGGAACCCCTGAGCTATGCTATGGGTCCTAACAGTTATAATGGACTAGATCTGAAACTCTAATCATATCGTCTCAGTGCTGTAAATAAAATATCCATGTCCCACAAGTGGTATTTAAAAAAGCCATAGCTCTTATTAGACAACAGCGTTGATTTGCGATGTAGGTTATACATTTTGATTAATTTTCAAGTTTTTGTACATTAAAAAAAATCAGGAAGTTGAGACAGTCGTGATTGTGATGCTACTGTGCCTTTGTTTTTCTATTTGAGTAGCAAATAATTACTTTTGTAATGTTTCAAATGTGCAGAGCATTTGTGGTGCTGCTATACCTCATGCAAGCAATAATGTTTCTCATATCTTTGCATTTTACATGGAGAAACTGTACAGGTGTGAGATGGAGAGACAGCAGCTCGACTTTCCCTTTCTAAAGCCATAGCACTGATGATTATAATCTTTAAAGTTGGGTATTTAACACACAAAATTAACACAGCAGATTGTGTTGTTTTGATAATGGAGGATACAGTGAGGCCCCAGTGGTTGAGTGTATTAATACTAAACATCGAGGCAGTATTTAGTGTATAACACCTTCCTCAGCATTATACCATTAGGATAGCATAGTAGTGTATGTGTTCATTGTATTGGGAATTAGCATAGGCTAAGTGTCATTTTGTGAATGGAAGGGGCGGACAGATATTTTTCCTCAGATCAATTTAAATAATGGCCTCCATGTAAGTATTATATAAGGAAAGAGAGTAATAATAATAATAATAATAATATTAATGCTAAAACATATCTACCCTTCCCTTGTAGAGTAGTTTTCTGAATGTTAATGAAATAGGTCATTGAATATCTAGCGCAGTCCATGCAGACTGTCCTGGAAGTGCAATATGATATTTAAGTAAAGACACATTCAGAAAAAAGAAAAGAAAAATCTCTTCTATGGCCATAGCTTTGTAAAGCATATTAAATGATAAAACAGAAATTTGTATGACAATGTTGTATATATCCATTGAAAATAATGTTGAAAAGGATCGACACGATCCCGCCTTTTGTATCTTAGTACTTAATGTGTATATATTTATTAAGAGAATGGATGTGGGTATTTTTTTTTTACAATATATCAAACTTCTATTTCTATTATTCCTAATAATATAATGTTTGTGTTCATTTTTATATGAAGTTGTTCTGACTTTACATGTCAAGGGTTCTTAACATGTTTTTAAATGATGTTGCTTTCTTCATTTTTGTAAAGCATTTGATGCACAATGTGCCTAATAAAAGCTATCCAGTAGCTGTGCTGGTTGTCTGAGGCTCCACTGTGTTACTGATGGCACCCACACTGTTTTGACACATACCATTCCTTGCCCAACAATTATATCAATCATTTTCCAGTAAAAAGTTGATCCGCCCAACAACATACAGCTTCAAGACTTTTATTCACTAAATAGTTGGGTCATTTCCAGCAGTTCCATGACCGCAGAAAGCAGAGGTTCATTGATCAGTTAATTTGTCACCTACGAAGGTTAAAAAACAAATTTAGCCCCCATGCCTCTCTGTTTCTCTCTTTTTTTAGAGCCCTAAATCCAAAATGGCTATCATCCGCTTTGTTGGAAACCTTTTAATTGTGTGCCCTACAATGCTGCAAAGTACATGGTTTCTGCGACTTTTTGAGAAGAAATTGTTTGGAGAAATTCATAATTGATGTAGTTTTGATGATTTGACCTATTTTTTACCTTCAAAATCAAGATTTTTCATAGTTGTAGAGCCTTCATATTAGGCTCTAAATTAGAGCCGTCAACTCAAGAAGCAAGGTCAGACTGCAGAGGCTTGTGAAGGACCAGTTGAAAACACAAGTTGGTTGGGTGTGGGGTGATATCATAGACTGCAAGGAAGAAACATCAACCAACCTGGGCGCTGGCGTGGCCTGTGGGGACTATTCTGCTAAGCTGAGGACCAGGAAAGACATTGGAACAGTTGTACTAGACTGTGAGGAAACTGACATGTATTGTCATATTGTATATGTCTTGCACCAATTCCGAGGTGATCGCCTGATGAAAGGCAAGCATGTGTTCAACTGCAGTGCCATGCTCTCAGAGGAGGTTGTAGACATCATCATACCTCTCCATGTGATCACTGGCATTGAGCACACTTCAGCGTCCTATGGGCACGGGAAGAAGATGTTTCCTGCCGGCAGGCCAGAGCTTCCAAGTGGCACAAACTGAAGAAGTGTACAATCTGTCTGCCACCTGATGACGTCTCATTGGATCTTCATGTGGAAAGGACAAACTATATTGCGTATTGCCAGCTCCAATCTGCTGCAGTATCTCATTGGTTATGGCTGAGAGTAGTAGTGAATAGCGATGATGAGAGGAGTATGGAGAATTAACAGATTCAGATGAAGGGTAGCGGTCCATGTCCTAATCATTGCAAATTCAGTTTAAATAGCTTGTTAAATTCCTTGTTAAATACTACTACATGTAGTTAGTTAAGTACTGCCATAAAGTGGATATTGATGTACAAATGTATTCCAATAAACACCTTTATCATTCAAATTCAATTAATTCAGAAATGAGTGAACATAGAAATTAGTGACTATAGCAAGCGAAGGTTTGTATCTCATGAACCACAAATGTTTATTTCTTTTTTTTTATACCTCCGAGACGACCTCTGTGTACTTAAATGTTGTTCTACACTTTATAACTCAGCTCAGCATGAGCAGAGCTTTCATTAGAGCCTAATATGAATAGCCTGGGTAAACCCAGCCTCCACGTGACCTCCATGTACTATCAATCACGAAGAAACTTACGCTACAGACAGTCTGTGACATCATGTTGAAGGCTGGGTTCACCCAGGCTATAATATGAAGGCTCTACGAGAACGTTGACAAATTGACCTTTTGGAGCTGAAAACTGGCAGCCATCTTGGTTTTGAAGGTCAAAAATAGGTAAAATCATCATTCCTCGCCCCAAAAAGCCCCAGGAACCATGTACTTTGTAGTACTGTAGGCCAATAAACCATTGAATAGGTCATTTCCAACATCGCCGATGACAGCCATTTTGGACTTACAGTATAGTAGGGCTCTAAAAAGATTTGCCCACACTTTTACAAGAGGCATGGCGCTACATTTGTTTATTAACATTCATAGATGACAAATACACTGAGAACCTCCACTTTCCGCGGTCGTGGAACTGCTGGAAATTACCCAACTGGTCTTCATTTGGTGCACATAGCCCTATTAATATCCAAGATAGATTTGTGAACTATGGATGAGTAGCCAGGTTATCAAATTATTTCAGTTCTGCACGTGAAACGTTTTATGTTATTGCTGGGGCATATTGTTTATAGCAGCTGTGCTGGTGGTCTAGGTTTGAGCAGCAGGAGAGATATGAAAGACCAAGCAAGCACACAGCAATGGCTCCGGTCCCAGTAATTCAAACCCATGCTCTCCGGTCGCAGGAACAGATGTCTGGGCATCAACCCTATAACCCTGCTGACAGGAAGCAAGCATGGGAAGATGGGCTGGTCCAGAGAGGCTGCACTGTAGGAGACCTGGCCTCACCCTCGGATGAAATGGCTTCTCGTTTTGTTCTCGAGCTCGGGGTTTGAGGCAGATTGATGAAATAAAGACAGGTTGCGGCTGGATGCACCCTACAAGATTTTCTCTTGGATTGAGTAAGAAACAAAACTGCCAAGCAAGAGAAAAAACCACACTAATGGGTGAAGAGTGGAACTTACACCACAGTCTTCCAAATTGGCATGGGAAAGTGTAGCTGAGGTTAGATCTGGTCAAAAATCCCTCCACCTTAGGATGGCTTTCCTCCTACTTGTTATTCTTACTTTACAAGGTGACATGACAGTATTACAAGCATCAGTAGGCTATACTGTATTGTAATTATGATTTGTTTGAGTCAATGGAGGAACCAGGGCCAGGCACTCACTACCCGTGGCTGAGAGCAGATGATCTAAGTGTAAAACATGACAACCTTCCAAGTAGGTAAGTCATGAGGCGTCTGTTAGTTATATTTTAACCAATCAGGCAAGCTGCCCTGTTACCCTGGAGTGTTCAGCCATCTGGTCTCTCTCTCTCTCTCTCTCCCTCTCTCTCTCTCTCTCTCTCTCTCCATCTCATCCAATCTTTTGTTAGTTTGGTTGGAAGATGAAGATGTCCTCGTTTAAACCCATAGTTGGCATGGAACTACATTTCTATCCAGCCGTACAAATATCAATGGGGATGGAAGACGGTTAGCCTGCCTCGAACCCAGCCTCACAGCCTGCCCTGAACCCAGCCTCACAGCCTGCCCTGAACCCAGCCTCACACCCAGTTTGGGCTTCTGTAGGTGGCGCTCTTTTCTTTGTCTGTGCAACAACAATGTGCAGCTGCTTGTTAAAGGCCATGGGAATGAATTCCCTTTGAGCTATATCAGGATGAGACAAAATACACCCATTTGATTCCATACAGTAATAATGATCTTTTGGGTAGAACGTGTCTGTTTATGGATTTCAGATTTTCTTTGAGTTTTCTAAAGGTTAATTTCAAGTTGCACACTCTGATCTAGTCGACTCATGTGCGCCCTTGGTGGAGGAGACCATGTGACCTACTTGCATGCTGTTCAAACAACCTTAGCATAGCTCCATTTGGGTTTGTACTATGAGAAAACGGACCACATTCCTCTCTTGTGACTGTAATCTTTCTCAAGTTATTGTACTGTAGCCTACCATTTGGTATCAGGTTGGAGAGAGACCAGACAAACATTTGCATATGTGGCTGGGTGATAAACTCTCCTTCACAGTTCATATTGAACATCTAACAAACAGTACATAGGCTACTTACATTGATTTGTTACACAGAAGTACTGAAACGACACTGTCATGTTTCTTCCGCTCCATCACATATAAAAGTCTCTGATCTCTCGTTTGGGAAGTAATACAAACTTCAACTGCTGGTCAACAAAGACACAAAGGTCTTTTTCCTCTGTAGTGTTGCAGTCAGTGTGTTTCAACATGTCTTTGTATGATTGATAAACACTCCTTTCTGCAACAATGTGATTCAGCATGTGCAGCCATACTGTACATACATCTGATAGAGCTATTGGCAAATGAAACAGCTTGTTTACTGTGACTCTGTGATTCTGTCTGGGATCCGAAATAGCAGCTACAAATGGCATTATCTCAGACTCAAGTCCCAATAACCTGAAAATAGACCCACAAGGACAGACACGCACGCACGCACGCACGCACGCACACACACACGCGAACACACACACACACACACACACACACACACACACACACACACACACACACACATTACTACGTTTCAGCCAATTTAGGAGAGATATTGATATAGATTTTGGCAGAAGATGTGCAACTTCTTGCAGGAGCATTGTATGGCGGGACATTGCTAACACAACCAGAGAAAGACACCCCCCCTCCCGAGCCAGACCCCCAGACTCTGAATATGATTTAAACTGTATTATTTAGTAGTATTATAGATTTCTGAGGCTCTAGCATCATCATCAGCCAGTGCACATGACCAGGCCGTCTCCAGGGAGTTCCTCCAGGGAGAACCTGCTTCATACTACTGATGTTGCCAGGACAACAGACAGCATCTCGTAGCAACAGATTGGCTTTAGAATCCAATAGCCACCAATCCAGAGTCTTACTTGTGGATGAATCATTGTTGTTGTTCCCATTCCTGCTTGTAGGAAGAAGGAGGCGGAGCCACGTGCTGTTCGATGCACAATAAAGCCTCCAGTGGAGGGTTTTGAGCAGATTATACTCATACAATAGTTCACGAGTCATTTATGTCAAATGCTGCTATCACAAACAATCTTGACAATGTACCTCTGTTACATTACATCCCCGTAACACTTTGTAGAAAACATGTCTCTAATGTTTTCCGCGCTTTAATGAGCGAGTTTCCCTGCCCCTCTGAAGATTTTACATGAAAGAATCACCAAGCTATTTGAATTCTTGGCTGACATAACGCACCATACTCGAAAATACATCTCAACTTAATAGGTTCCAAATAGACCAAAGGTCAATGACTTTACCAAGGACAGTTATTCTCACACCTCTGACAGGTTGCTGTGCGTGTGTATCTCATGGCTTTAGAAAACAACTTGTCAACCAAGTGATCTGTCCTTGGTCTTCCTCCAGAAACAATAACAACAAAACCATGCAAATATAAAGACAATACAAGCACAGAACAGACTATGTTACATCAGACACATTCGGATCATTTATCTAAAAGGCAAAGAAAGGCACAGGGAAGGAAAGGAGGAAGAGCAGAAGGAGAAGTCAAGGAAGCTCCTATTCTAAAGGCATTACAAACAGCCTGCACTCTACTCTGTCTGTTGTTGTGTCCTTTCACCCAGATGCCAGCTACCAGTGGTGGAGGGGGGGAGTGACTGACGAAGGCCAGTGTTTTCCACGAGTGTTTTCCACAAGTCAAAATGAGCTGCCAGAGCATTCTGGAAATGTTGATGAACTTGCCAAAGCCATTCTGAAACCTTGCAAGGCAATAATAAACAAGGTTGCCTAAATGTAGGCGAGTAATTCAGAAACAGGGCAACAAAGTTTTATTACATTTACCGCTAGTCAAACAATAACCTTCAAAATGTTGGGCTATTCTATCAAAAGAAAAATAAACCACTGAGTAACCAGGGCACAAGCACAAGTATTTGAGGTCCTCAAAGCATTTTTTTTTATACCCCCCCCCCCCCCACACCCCCCACGCCCTGCAACAGTCATTCTACAACTGTCATCTGTATGTAAGAAATGACAAAGCAGAAATATGACAGTGCAGCTCGGGGCAGACGTGCACTGCAGGAAGGAAGTTGTTGGCTTTCACTGTCATTCACGCTTTCTCCAAAGTATCTCAGCACTTTGTCTCATTGGACACCAATGCAGGAAAGACTATTGTTGGGGTAAAATGCTTCAGGCTAATCTAATCCATGGGGACTTGAATCTGTAACATCTCTCATGGCGAGGGGGTTGAATACAATTTTAGCTCTGATTGTTACTCTCAAGTTCTGCTTTTGAATATCGTGACCTTTTAAGGTCAACAAAAACAGGCATGCAAGAGCTTTTCCTACCCTTTCCCTGATTTTTGTCCGAATCTTTATTTTGTATCTTTGAAAATGTGTCATGCATTGGCTGTCTCTATCGATACACTGCACTCTTCGATCAAAACAAAACTAATTTGAGATGAAATGACCTTTGAAACAGTATGTAATCAATACTAATCATGAATCACTACCATGCTGTACCATTCAGCCATTTGTGATATTTTCCATTTATAACGTGGCATAGTGACTGCAGTCTTTGGTAGAGCTAAGTCTGTCTATTATTGGGTCATATCCAAAGTAATAAAGTCAGCATACATTTTGAGAACAGAAACTTCTTCCTCCACATGACACCCTTCCCTCACTGCATATGAAATATAGCCCTGGGGGGGGGGGGGGGGGGGTATATTTAACCCTGCTGGGGCAACTCCCCCCTTTCTGCGCCCCCTCCTGGAGTTCCTGAGCGAGGGGAGTTGGCAGGGTACGGGAGGTGTTCATGTATCGGCCCAGATAGGACCAGCGTAACCTTTCCTCCAGATTCCCTAACTGAGTTGAAGCGCACTGCCCCACTTATATCACAAACAGCCTGCTGTACCGAGGGCCTGTCATGCCTTTTCCTCGTACGCCCTCCCTTCTCCTCGCTAACTGCTGGCACTGAAGCCACGCCCTCCCTTCTCCTCGCCGCTCCTCGCTAACTGCTGGCACTGAAGCCACGCGGCTGCGGCCTCCGAGCCCTCGTTGCTCCCTGAGGTCATGCTTATGTGAGTCAGAGTGGGGCATGGCCCGCGCTGCCAGGCCCGGGGCCGCCACACCTGCTGCCACACTCCCCTTTGCTGCAGGCACAGAGCTGCTCACAAACAGAACAACCAGGTTAAGACAGAAACAAGTGGGAGGCCAAAAAACAGGAAAAAAAGAAGAACAGATAGACTGTGGCCTAATATGGGTTTGAAGCTCATGGAGTAAACATAAAGCCTCCAATTATCACAGGACCTACTGTTGTTTTAATAAAGCATCTTGGTTATATTAACTCATATTTTAACAAAGCTGGTTCTGTTAAATGTGTGCTATTTTCATACCATAGCATGATAAACTTTGTCAGCACTTTTGACAGATACTTTCCTTTGTTCAAATGCGACTGCTGATGTAACAGCATATGTAGGTCAAGACTAATTTGAATTCTCTGACATGCACTTGTGGGAATGGTCTCACAGACATGATCAGACAACAAGAAAAACCCGACAGATATCAACATTTACAGAGCCTAAAGTCAAGTTGAATGAATATTTTCAGTATCAGAGAAACAAAGCAGCTGTAGGCTAGTTTGATCTAAGCCCGGGCAATATGGATGCTGTAGTAGGCTATAGACTCGTCCCATATGGAACAAACCTTTCATTTTGTCACTGAAAGGTTTTCAGCTGTTTGTCTTTCTGCAACGATAACCATAATAAATACAAAGGATCATTATTGTATATAGGCTATATGGGGGGAGGAACAACAACAACATGGACCTGAGGCTCCACCCCAGAATTCCTTGAAAGGTGGCTACACCCACAGCCAAAACAACTTGTGAGATCATAGCCAAGTGGGGTAGCCTGCACATCAGCTTCTCATCATTAAATTGTGTTTCTCCATATTTCCCAATGCTCCTGAATGTTGTTTATAAGAACCAAACAGGAAATGGCTATTCCTGGGGTTAAATAAGAATGTGTAAACTATGGCCTGATGATGGAAAGAAAAAAATAATAATAAAAGACTAGCCTATATCCTCACGTTAGTCAATTGTGTTTGCAAAATAAATGTGCCAAGTTTATCTGTGCTCCATAGTAGGCTACTTCTTCATAAGCTGACCTATTTATGAGAGGGAGCAATGGAGCATATTGGCAACTTGATTTTTGCCACCCTAAAAAAGTAAACTAATTGTTCAAATAAAATGACGGTTTGATCTTGGTGTGGGTGAGAATGGAACCACTAATTGTCTGAGGTTTAAACATCTGGTAGATTGCTGGATGATGATAGATTGACTACTTTGATAAAATGGCTCAAATACAACCTTTTCTCCACATGTTTTGCTTGGTGTCGTCCTGTTGGTCTCTGCAAACACAAAGCGAGGGGAATTAAGGACTTGTTTGTCTCTTTAAAAAAAAAATTAAGCAGCTCAAAACAGCCCCAAAAAAACATGAGCGAGGAGACCCGCGGTTCATCTAGCACTAGTGATGCATTCACGTCCTATGGGGAAAACGGTAGAAACGAAGTGCGTGCCTCAAATTCACCTGGGAATTCTGTGTTTCTCTGTGAATTGGCAACAAGCTAATATCTCAGAGAGAATGACATTTCCACATATAATAAAAAATAAATAAACTACTGTTGTTTTTTAATCGCATCAATGTTTGTGATCCATTAAACGCTTAAAAATACCACAGGATGACACCCCATGCTGGATTTTGCTTTGTAGGTTGGCATACTGTTTTGCTGTAAACCACAAAGTCAAATTAATAATTTACTAACTGCATCTGAGCATGGGACAACTGAGTAAAATTATCATGAGCAACGGGAAGTCTAGAGTCTAGAGTTCGTGGTTTTTGACGGCTTCTGACCCTGGACCACTCTGGACATACAAACACTTGCGAGTGCCTGGAGCAATGCATCAGTTCCGACGGTGATTCCTATAGCACGTGAAGGCAGCATAGACTAAAGCGACCTTTTGCCTAGTTTAGCGGATGGCAGTTCACCGGGTTTACCCTGACACGGCTGACTCCCACGGCCACGCCCACCGACAGCCACGCACCCTATTTCCTCCAACCGCCCTGCGACCACGCACTGTTCACGCGTCGTCTGCTCGCCCATTGGCCCGGGCTTCACACACAGTTGTTTGCGATTGGTGGAGTGTTGCCACCCGCCGGTGCGTGTTGTGAGTTTTGTTTTTCATTTTTCTCCTCCCATGTTTTACACACAGCTGAGAGAGAAGGCAGCCAGTCAGAGAACAAAACCACCTCAACCCTTCCCAGTGCTGGCAACCACCGTCTCTTTGTTCGATACTGGCTTTGACAAAAAAAAGTGACATTATATGCCTTCGCGAAAATATACGGAGATGGAAGGCTCGCGTGGGGTAAGACAAATTTAAAATAAGTATTTCAGCTTAATATAACATTTATTTTTTGTTTTTCGCTTCAGTCTACTACAGCCTTCATCTGCTTTCTGTGATTGATTTAATTTAACGTTTCTGTGCAAACTATTACTATATGCCTCACATGAACGTCAAAATGGTGCAATATCAATGATATTAATTAAAAATGTAAGCATTTTTTGTATATATTTATATTTCTTTTATTAGGGAATGGCACAAATTGTGTATTGGTTTTTATTCAGCGGTTGATGCAAACTCAAAATATTCGAAAGATATTGTATTATTAAAACGTGTTCCATTCTCTCATATTGACACATTGTTTCATTTGGTTTAGTCAAGTGAAGGACCAATACGTTTAGTTTACTAATGTTATGAGAATATAGCAAAGTTTTAGTCTAATAAGCCTACTTCCTGATGCCAAACCGCTTTATGGGGATTTCACATGGCTCATCTTGGGAACACGTCACTGTTTGGTCTATATTTGGCAATGGGAGGTGTCCTGGCCCGCAGCCAAAGGCAGCGCTTGCTGGGCTGGGGTGTAGTCTCAAAACCCCCTCTCTCCGTCAGCCCATTACTGGCAGCAATGTGCGGTTTGGCCCCGGACCTGAAGTCACTTGAGCAGTGACTGAGCAGATGACTGCTGCAAATAAAGACATTATCCTCATTCTGGTTAGCGAAACAGAACGCTTTCCTTTGTGTGTGTTTATTCCATGATCAGATCTTTAGTCACATCTCAAAGTTCAGTCCCCACACAGACACCATCGGTGTCCCACACAGTTCCCAGAAAAAAACAATCATAACCGCCATAACAATGTGACACTAATTGCAATGTCATTTTCCTCCCTTTGATTGTGACTCAGGCAGAGTATACAGACCAGTGTGGGTCCTACTTGAAGAGGAGGCGACATGACAGCGAACAGTCCTTCTCCAGTGGCAGCAGTGGCTGCTCCTCCAGCCTGGAGTACACAGACCTGGAGGCAGCAGAGGCCTTGGTGTGCATGAGCTCTTGGGGTCAGGGCCAGTTCCTCGGCGGCAGCAGACTGAATCCCTGCAAGCCCAGACCCCTCACCCCGGCCTCGGACTCCTGTGACTCCCTGCTGCCACCTGAACTTCCGGAGCCCGCCAAGGATTTTGTGTCCCTCTCCTCTCTGGTAAGAGAGACTGAAAAAACAGATACAGTAGTAGTCTGACTTTGAAATTAGGGTTATGATAAAGCTACAGTAGTTGTGCAAGAAACACTGATTTGAATCATTGAATCATTGATTAAGGATAAAACAGGGAGTCCATTTGGAAAGACAAGGGTCTGCCTCTTACTAATATGGATGGAGGGGGAGTCACTATGACCGTGGTTTGATAAGTAAACATATTCTTGGGCCCTAAGCTTTGCATGTAAACCCTTGGCCTTGTAGCGGGAACGTGTACAGAGAGCTCTCTCTGTCCGTTTGCTGAGATCCTTGAGACCCTGGTTTATGGTGAGAGGCATGGGCAGGGGAGAGGTACTATATAGCCAGATAGGTTCAGTGAGGTCGTTTGAACTTCACCCAGAGCTCATCCTCTCAGCTGCTGCTGTTGTAAAAATCACAGTTTACAGCTCAGAATGCTCATTAGCTTTCTGTGTGCCTGCTGGCCTCCTGGGATTCTTATCTGTACAAACACTATCCTATATAAAGCTAGAGAAACATGCCAGATCCATGTTTGTAAGCGAGTTCATGCTATTACAAAGTGCTTATCGTATTGTTACGACTCTAATGTCATGCATCACTGATCAGTTTTCACGTGCGTCTCTTAATTCTACCGCCCCTGTCTCTCCCTCCTCTCTCCAGTGTATGACGCCCCCTCACAGCCCCAGCTTTATTGAGACTTCCGTGTCCAGCGCCTCCCCAGCGGGCCGGCCGAGCTCCAGCCTGGCTGTGTCCTCGCAGCGCTGTGGGCCCGGGGTTCATCACCCTGCCCTGGCCCCCATCGCTGAAAAGACCCCTTCCCTCCCCCCGCCGCCACAGCCCTGTAGAGCCATGGCGACCAGCGTCATCCGCCACACCGCCGACAGCACCCCCTGCCAGCACCACATTCCAGTGGCCCCCAACCCGGAGAAACACAGAGACACAGTAACGGCTGCAACGGTCTGCCAGCAACAACAGCAACGTGTTGTAAAGACTGAGCTGATAGCCACACCTCCACCTCCTCCTGCTCCTCTCGCACCCACATTGTCAGCCTCAAAGAGGGAGAGGCAGGCCAATCACCCAAACCCCTGTAAGGACAGCTCTGCCCCCACTCCCATCAATATCCAACCACAGTACAGAACGCCCACTCCCCCTGCCCCCACAACCCTCTCCCCGCCTCCAGTCGCGAGCCCTCAAATCATCTGCCAGATGTTCCCTGTCAGCAGCCAATCAGGTATAATCTCAGCCTTCATCCCCAGTGCGGTTCAGACCTCCAGTTGCGGGATGAGGACGCCCATCCTCCCGCAGCCCGCCTCCGCTAATGGCGCCACTGTCCACCAGTCGCTCCTCATGGGCTCCCCGGTGCCCCAGGGCACGGTGATGCTGGTTCTCCCTCAGTCTTCTGTCTCTCAGGCACCACACTGCACACAGACTGTCATGACCCTGGGCAACACCAAGCTGCTACCTCTGGCCCCGGCCCCGATGTATGTCCCCGCGGGGCCCTGCGGTGCCATGGCCACCACCAAGATGGACTTCTCCCGCAGGAGAAACTACGTTTGCAACTTCCCCGGCTGCAGGAAGACGTACTTCAAGAGTTCCCACCTCAAGGCTCACCTTCGAACACACACAGGTGAGCGTTTGGGTGCAATGCTTTGGTGCAGTGCTGAATAGAATTGATGCACATGGGGATCTGATTTGAAATCAGATGTGACTAACACAGATGAGTGTTGTATCCTGCTGGTAAAACATGCTCTCCATAGTCTTGTTATTCTTGATCGGAAGAGAGTGAGCTCATTGTTGTGTCTCAGAAGGGGCGTGGCGACATCTTTTGTTTTTGATGACTACACCATGACTCATTTGCTGACTCGACCCTTTCTCTCTCTCTCTCTCTCTCTCTCTCTCTCTCTCTCTCTCTCCCTTAGGTGAGAAGCCCTTCAGCTGCAGCTGGGATGGTTGTGACAAGAGGTTTGCGCGCTCTGACGAGCTCTCGCGTCACAGGCGAACACACACGGGCGAGAAGAAGTTTGTGTGCCCCGTGTGCGACCGGCGATTCATGCGCAGCGACCACCTCACCAAACACGCCCGCCGTCACATGACCACCAAGAAAATCCCTTCCTGGCAGGCCGAGGTTCGGAGCCTGAACAAAATGGCCACCGGCAAAACGCCCTCCTCCAAACCCGGCCTTGCCACACTCAGCATGCTGGTACCTGCTGGCTCAAGCTAGACAATGAGCTCTTACCTTACCACCCTACCCTCTCCAGAGCTATCACACAGGGACTTAGGCAGCAGCCAAGCACACGAGGCTGCTGCTATCTTACTCATGGAAAGAAAGAAAAAAACATGCACTGGACTCTTTTTCGCCTTCTCTACTGCTCATTTGTACATTTCGTTTTCTCAAAAGGATTATTTTTTGTTTACTTTGATATAATTGATCAAATGTATGCACTCTTGCCAAAGCCTTTGTATGAAGTTTGTCTTACACATTTCACAGTCTGCACCTCCCTCCCTCCCTCCACCCTACTCTTTTTTTGTGTGTGTGTTGATATTGGTATATGTCTATGTCAGTGGTTCCCAACCTTTTCCAACTCAGGGCCCACTTTTATGTCTCAAAAATGTTCGCGGCCCACCTCCGACCCCATAAATACAAAGGCCATATAATGCGTTCTCAGAGCACTTTTTTATTGAAAATTGAACATAAAGGACTGAACTGAATACAGGAGAAACATGTTGGAAGCTCCACAGTCACTAACACAGCACCTGTAACATGTTGCAACACCTTCAGTATTACAGTTTTCAAGGAGCTGTCCACACACACACACACACACACATACACACACACACGCACACACACACACACACACACACACACACACACACACACACACACACACCAATCATTCAAGGAGCTGTCCATCAGCACCACACAGATGTCAGAAATGACAAGCAAGGGGCTGTCTGTAACAGGCTAATTAACAAATGATTAATAAATAACGGTATCCTTCAACAATGGAAAAATGCATTCTCATAACAATTTGACATCCAATATCAGATCCAAACAAAATCCAAATATCAGAAGAAAGCCCATTAAATCGATAGGGTTACAAATAAACACAAACCCAATATAAAGATGATGTAAAGATGAAACTTCAATTCAAGCAAAAGCAATAACATCAAAGAAACAAAAATCATACTTTTTCAAGTATGATTTTTCAAAATCTTTCAAAAAAAAAATTGAAAAAAAAAATCTTTTTTTTTTTTTTTTTCAAAAATCATACTTTTTTGGAAATGATTTGGCGGCCCACTTGCAATACCTTCGCGGCCCACCAGGGGGCCGCGGACCACAGGTTGGGAATCACTGGTCTATGTGAATGTATTACGTGTTGTACTATGAAATGCATTTATTTGTCATGTTTGGGGAAATGTTTAACATGCAAAAACAATGTAAAAGTCAATATTAATCATCAATACTATGATTATACCTTGATTATATCTTGCTGTCTAACTTTTCATATTATTTAATACATATTTGTAATAAAAAAGAAGAAGGAAGTCACTTGTTCATTCAGTCTGCTTCTGTCACGGCTTTTAGTTTGACCTTTCCAAAGTATCTGGGAAACCACAGTCAGTCGTCAGAACGTGCGATCCAGGTCTAGTCAGCACCACTTCCTGGTTGTCTCATACAGAAACGTGACGCACAGGCTGTGGTTCCCCCCCCCCCCACCACCCACCCCTTCCTGGTCAGCTGCAATGCACTCGTGTCCCGCTGAATGTGCTGACGACTGGCCTCTGGGTAGCTTCCTGCTGGCTGAATTATTTTTTGGCGTTACAGAAGCTATTTGGTGAAACCATCAGGGGACATTATGTCCCGTTCATTAGAACCCAGCCAAACCGCTTCACGAGGAGTCAGAACAGACAAAAAGAGACAGAGGATTGTTTGCCTCAGAAGAGATCATTAGTAAATCATTTTGAGTCCATTCAGCTCTGTCCTGCTGGTCTAATCTCAAAACCAGACACACATGGGAACAAGGAGGAGATAGAGTCAGTCTGACTCTTGCATAATAGAAAAATACGTTTCAGTTTCATTCAAAACCGTTATTTCTATTACTAGTAAATTTGGTAATATATTGGTGAACATCTGTTGTTTTGTTATAATCTTTGGGAGGAAATTGTGCTTAGAAATAGCACACATTTTAGATAGAAAGTGAAAACGCCCACAAAGATGAAAGTGCACATTTACTAAATCCCCAAATTTATTTAAAATTATAATTGCTTTATCAACCGGATTAAATTTGCTCAGGGCTGGGATGAGCTATGAACACGCACGCGCACACACGCACACGCACACGCACACGCACACGCACACACACACACACACACACACACACACACACACACACACACACACACACACACACACACACACACACAACAGTGGGGTCCCACCATTGATAGTATAATAGATCCCACACATAGTAACAGCAACCTTTCCAATCAGACAGTGAGCAATATGAACTGTTGGGGGTGCGACCAATCACCTCTCTCCGTGGATACCCGCCCCTTTGCCTTACTGACCGACATATCTCTCTGGCTGTGCGCCATTTGTGGTGAGCAGCGACACCTGCTGGATAATGTCATATTTCGCTCTCACGTTGACAAGCAATTAAAATACAGTAGGTTAGAATAGAACATACTTTGACATGATCATCAGACATGGTAAATTGGGTAAGATAAGATATCATAAGGCACTTAAAATAAATGAATGAATGAATGAATGAATAAAAAAATAGGCCTAAAATACTAACTGAACATGTACCAATTCACTTTTAATGTCCACAAATTTAGCAGCACAAGCAGGTTGTGTATGTTTGTGTCATTTTCCTAGATAAACGAATAACTAAATAAATAACAGAAGTGAAAGGGACTAAGGTTAAATGTTCACTCTCCACCACAGGCACAACCCTAACGGGCTAATGTTAGTTTTCTTTGCAGAATTTATTTTATTTTATTCAATGGCATGCATTTACTCTGCCTCTGATTGGCTGTCATCATGGTTCTGTGCTGCTGTCAGGCCAAAATGGTGGAAGCGCTGTTGTCAAAATTCAGCATCTATACCTGATCTATACTCTTTGTTTGTACACCCACGTGAAGCGCTTGGTTGCGGACGACTTCTCTTGTTGCTATGGGTACGATAGCACATGTGCTATGGTAACGACAGGGAAGCGGTTGTAGGTTTTTTGAGGTGGAACAAAAAGTTAAACAAGTCTTAAATGACGATAAACGATATAAAGGACGGCAGCATAATCGTTTTTGCGAGGCTAGCTCATAACAATTCGTGTGGTAAGTTGAACGTCCGCTTGTGTGCTTTTGGGGGGTATTTAGCGTTACATCGCCAACGCTGGATGAGTTATGTTTGGTAACTCGAGCTAACGTTAGCTTGCTCTCTCTTGTTCTAGCTTGCTAGCCCTCTCGCTCTCGCTGACATCAACATGGAGTTCGCAGAACAGCTGAAGGAGTTCCACATGACAGGGGATGAAATGGAAAAATTTACAAAGGCTTTCAGAGATGAGAACTTCAGGGAAATGCTGTTCGATTACGCCACAGAATTATCAGACCCAGAGAACAAGAAGATGTATGAAGATGAGATAAGACTGTTGGAGCAGGAGAGGGGTAACAGCATTGACTTCATCGACCCGGAACCCTTTAGAGCTTTCAGGACGAGTTTGAATGGCAAGCAAAAGTGCTTCATCAACATCTGTGCCAACGACAACGTTGATAAGCCTAAATTTAGTTGGGGGATATCAGATGATGGCAGGAGGGGGCAGTATTGGTCCCTGCCTCACTCTCTGTGCCCTGGGAGAGAAGACAGAGACCCAAAAGGAAACAAGATCATGATCTATGATGTGATTTTCCACCCTGACACTCTTTACATGGCAAGCAAAAACCAGAAATTCATGGATATGGTGGAGAACATAGCCATTAACGGAATCCAGGATGGTTTCAAAGTGACTCTGGACAAAAAGAATGTGAGAGCGCTGACCATCAAGTATAAAGGGACTCCACAGCCTTGTGTGATCAAAAAGCCAATCCCTGGATACAAAGCCAAAGAGCCTGCGGCACAGCCCGACCCTCTTGCCTTCCCGTACCCGGATGAAAAAAGACCTACCACAGCCACAGCAACTCCGAAAACAACAGACAACTGTGACGCCAAACCCATGACCTTCCAGACCCAACCACAGAAACCCAAAGAGCCGACGGTGCCAACCTACACGTTGAAATACCGGTCTGTTATCGATCTGCTGGACTTCAGATGCTCCAGAGACTCTGCCCAGAGCCCCAGGCCCAAAGAGGTCGTGGTCACCGTTGACATGCCCCTCCTGAAGTCGGTCTCGGACACCACCCTAGAAGTCAATGGGAGAAACCTGCTGCTGGAGTGTAAGAAACCAGCCTACAGACTGGAGCTGCCCTTGGCGTATCCTGTGGATGAGGATAAAGCAGTGGCCAAGTTCAACACACAGAAAAGACAGCTGACCGTCACATTGCCTGTTCTTCCCTCTGAAGAGACCTTTGATTTTGCTGTTGGGCCCGTGCCAACGGTCAGTGACGATGAGAGACAGGAGGAGGGAAGAGGAGTTGAGGACGAGGAGAAATGGAAGGAGAAGAAGAGGGAAAGAATGAACAGTGAAAATGAGGGGGGAGGTGAACAAGGGGAAATTGAGGAAAACAAAGAGAGAGATGAGAGACGTGACGCAGTCACACAGACCGGTTTTCAACTGGATGCTGCTGTCCAGCATACAGGCCTATCCACTGAAGATGAAGAAAACACAGTGCCTGTTCCTGATGGGCCTCAAACTGAGAACCAGCCCATGTCAACCTTTGCTGAACAGTGCAGTGACATTGAAGAAGAGGGAGGAGCAAGTGTGGACTGTTTTGAGTCAAGGGCCCCGATGAAGACGCAAGAGAATGTGGATTATTTGAATGGAAATCTGAATAAGGTGAGAGACAAACTATGACAGTGATATTGACAATCAGGCTAAGGTGTGTGTGATCACCTAGGCTGCAAAATCAAATCTAACAATTGTCTGTTTTTTTTTCCCTCATGTATTCTAGGTGGAAGCAGACCGCTCATTTCTGAATCAAATATCCAGTGAGAAATCTCATACTACTGCTGCAGTGTCCACCGCCCATGCCATGTCACCCATTCCAAACCAGGACAACAACCTAAGTCAAGACTGCAGCATTTCCCAGGGGACTGAAGAGATCAGAGATGCGCCAAATAAAGCGAAGATGTCAAATTCACGCAAGAAGAGTGTCTGCTTCTCTGAGGAACTGGCTCTGGGCTCCGTGGAGGGAGAGGATCTGGATGAAGATGACTTGGCGACAACGCAGACCTTCCCAGACCAGGACACCAAGCCGCCGCCAGCCTTGAGGGAAATCGATGAGGGCGGAAATGAGGTAGTTATCAGTGATCACTCCACATCTGCTGGGTTCATCTTCCAAAACCCCCTGCTGTTTGAACTGGATTGAGTTGTTTGTGTCAGCAGAGTTTAATCACACAGAATTGGAAATGTTGAAATTTGTTACTTGTGTTTGTTAATCACTGCCACCTTAGACCAAAGGATGTTCCTTGTGTTACATAAAAACTGTACATGTGCATGCAATGTCAGTTTGAAAGTCTGCAGTGTGTAACTGTTGTTCATATTGTCTTGCCTCGTCAATGGCAAAGCTATATAGTGTAGCACAAATCATTATTGTTACCTTGATTCACATTGTGGCACTGGTACTACCTTTTCAGGGAAAGTCTTTGAATAATAAGCGGTGTTGTGGCAAGTTGAACACATATCGAATATGCACAATGTTTCTTTTTGTCTCCAGTTCTGGTTCATTGTACTTGAGCATGTAAACTAAAACAATGCATTAAACATAAAAACTCCACTCAAATTCATTATTTCAGTGTCCCTAGATAAGTAACTTGGGACTAAATGCTTTTATTTTATTTTCACACAAATATATACATAACAAAAACTGGGTCATCATCACCATAGTAAAACCTGACTACCTTTAGGCACAACACCTACAAAACCTGAAGCACTCAGTTCAGCAAAACAAAGTAACACTTAAGGTTATGAACACAAGGATGCAAAGTCATGGATAGTGAAAAAGGTGACATACCAGGGCAGACAAAATCATTCACTCATGTGTGCTATTTTGTGATGAAAAAGGTGAATCCATCCCTGTGAACAACATCCAGGTTTTATGAACAAGAGTCAGATGACTCACTTATGAGAGAAGAGCTTCTCTCGTGAGTCATCTCACAAAATATTAATTAAATAAAACTTCTTCCTTCACTTCTTGCGTTGTAGAAGCAGTTTGCAATATGAGGCAAGAAGAACACCACAGTAAAAGTGTGATAGCTGACGATTAAACAAGACAACTTGTGAGATTTAGCAACATAGCCAAACTGTCATTGTGTATCAGTGTCACCTTCCACTATTGCTACATTAGAGTCAGTGCCAGACGCAGGCTAAGCTGCAGGTGCTTGTCTCTTACCGCACCTTTGATATGTGGGAAGTATATATATGTATGTATGTGTGTGTGTGTGTATATATATATATGGGCTGCCCCTGTTAGTCGAGAAGAGTCTTAAGGCCAAATTATACTCTACGTTAAAGACGGAGATGGACAGAGCCTTCTGTCCGTACTCTGCGTTCATTTCGTGTTTTCTGTCCGTCATCTGAAAGCTTACGGATACGCATGAAACGCAGCAAAACCACACACACACTCATGCATTTGACTCTCTACTGCCCACTGGTGAATGTATTGCTTAAAATGATACCAACGTGAAAGACACATGGAAGTATGTGGGCAGTGACGATAATAACGTTTGAAACGGACGCATCTATTTACGTATGAAATTGGAGTATAAATGAGCCATAAGTCAACCAAGTTATCATTAGTTGGTTAGTCTCAGGAACAAAAAGACCCACTCAAACTCGTTTAGGGAGCTGTGCCTTGTCATTAAAAGGTTATTGGAGCAGGGTTGCCAGCTTTGGGTACCTGGGTGGAGTGACATTTTGATGCCATCAAACTACAAAGCAAGGACTCTGTATGTGTGGGTGTTTGTGTGTGGCCCCGTGTCCTTGTCCTCGTGTGTGAGCATATCTTGACAACCATTTGTCCGATCTACTTCACACTTAGACATGCAATGACTAATCAACTAATCAATTAATTGCTTTAACGACTATTAGTTGACTACGGAAATCTTTGGTCAAGGGCAGCCCTAATATACAATATATTTACGTGTGTGTGTGTGTGTGTGTGAGGAAGGCAGCTTGAAGCGCTTTTTACAACAAAGCTCAAAAGACTCAATACTGTCCTTTGCACAATAGCACTGCCAAAAACATGTGCACTACTGCTTTCAGTTATGCAGCACAGCAAAGTCCTCATGTCATCACCCCCCACGTCATGAGCCATTGTATAAATATAATAACATCCAAGGTGATGACAATTTGCAGCGGTTGGCTGTCCCTCTTTATCTGATGCCCCTCTGGAGGCAGTTGTCTAAGAACTCGGAGTAGCAGGAGAGGGAGCAGAAGTGGCGGTGCAGCGGGGCGTCCGTACCTCCCATGTCGTCCACCAGGACCACCGTGTGAGAGACCTGATGCAGGTTCATGCTCACCACCGTCTGGATGAAGAAGTTGACGCTGACGCGGCCGCAGTCACAGGTCTTTGCTACTTCAAGGTCCCGACACAAGTGGGCAGGGATGAGGTGAGGTCCGTACGGTATCCTGCCACATGAATCAAGAGAGGACAAGGTTAGGACTTTACTAATAAGCACAGTGTGGATTAAAATACTTTTACTGCAGGCTTGTGTAGTAGACTGAAATCAGACCAAGTATGGTGTAGTCAGTGTATACTGTGTAGGTTCAGTTGAAAAACATCCAGGTGATAAAACGCTTAAAAATCATGTATTTTGAAAAACACTGGACTAAAAAAAGTACAAACAAGATGTTTTGTTGTTCATCCAAACGCCATCAGCGCAGACGCTTTATGGACAAATCAACTTCCTCCATCCCACAAGCGGGGGGAGGGGCATCACTGTAAGCTGCTGGGAAAAAAACATCTTCTCTGGTAAACAAACACACATTAGGGACTACACATCTCAACAAGTCATGTGACTTCATCATGCCATGTGTTTGTCACGTGACTTGTGTGTATTTATTTGACAGTTACTTTCTGTTGCACTCATTACAACTTGGACTGCGCTATTAATCACATACCTCTATGCGATCTCATTCCTGAATGACAACGATTCTGCCGCGTGTTCAAATCATTAGGGACATCCCTTGCATCACATCAAGCGCTCCTGCGTTTCACCACATGACAAAATGTGCACACGCAGCTAAACGGTGCACTGACAGGAAAACAACTCCAGAGAGAGACATAAGAGAGGATTGTTCTAAATAAGACATCATATAAGTTGAAAGTATTTTCTCTGTTAAAAACAAGCACATATCTTTGACAGGACGACAGCACGTGTGTTGAGCTCAATTCAATGCATTGCCACACGGTTATTTACAGTTTCGTATAGCCAGACCTGTATCTCCACTTTGTTTTGGCGCTGTGCCATCAGTGGAGGCAGCCACCAATGTCATTTATCCTGGTTACTTGATGTCCCCGCCCCCCATTTTCATACACATAAAACAAAGTGTCTTGAAACCAATCCGCAACCAGAAAAAAGATTCAGGAAGCCAGGTAGTTACAGTACATTCCCAAAGGTTTGTAATTATATTAAGGCTATAGCCTACTTAATGCTGCACTGTGCAGTCAGTGTGCGCAGAATATGGATGGATGGCAGGATAAACCAGAGATTAGAGAAGTTTAATACCGTTAATTAAATTTCAACTTCATTTGAATTTAGTCTATACATTTTGTGTCTAGTGTGTGAAGCCCATTTGACCCTGCTGATGTGACAGTCCCTTTACAGTACACAATATGTTGCTGTTGTTTCTGTCTCTGTCAAGCAAAGATAGCAGTAGCACAGTAAAAAGTAGCGTATAGGTATTAAAAATGGTTTCGCTTAAGAATCGAGATCTAAAATCTAAGCAAGGAAATCAAGATTCTCATGTTATTCTGAATCGTGCAGAAAGTGACGGATGTCACTTTCCCACTGGAACACGCCCCCTCAATCAGGACTGAGTGGCAAAACCTACAGTATATGGGCAAAACATTCAGCAGGTTCCTCTCTGTTGTTTGCAGCAGCATGTGTCATTCATCTAGGCTGATTACTGCATTCAAAATCAGTCTTGCATCAGTGGGCGTGACCATGCAATGACTTCTGCCTGTGACGTCACGTGCATACATATTACCCTCTATTACAACTGATAATGGTGTTTGGATGAACACCAAAACATCTTGGTTGTACTTTTTTTTTTTAAGTCCATTGCTTTTCAAAAATAAATCCTTTTTAAATATGGTGTAGTCAGTGTGAGAGTGTGCTGAATTCTAACCTGAGGTTGGTCACAGCCCTGGAAGCTATCTCCTGAAGTGGAAGGGGGAATGTGAGGTGAATCGTGTGGTCCAGAGGGTTGGGCCGGGTGAACGGGTTCCCAAACAGATCCAAGTTCTCCAGACTCAGCTTGCGGAAGTCAGTGGGCAACAGAGCCAGCTGGTTGTGCGCTGCCGACAGGAACTTCAACTTTGACAGGCGGCCGATGTGGAATGGCAGCCAGACAAGCTTGTTTTCGTCCAGTTTGAGGTTGACCAGTTCTCGGAGCTGGCAGAACTGAGAGGGGAGGCCCTGCAGTCGGTTGTGGCTGAGGTCCAGGTGCTGGAGCGTCCGCTGCAGCGTGGACAGGCAGAGCGCCTCGCTGAAGCTCTCCAGGTGGTTGTTGTGGAGGATGAGCTCAGCCAGGCAGCCGAGGTCACCGATGGTGGCAGGGAGCTTCTTGATGTGGTTGTTACTGAGGTCCAGCTTGCGGAGAGCTGCAAAAACAAAAATGTTGTTTTATTAATGAATCAGATGTGATTGTGCATGCATCCATAGTTTAACAGAACTCGTGTAATGACAGGACAATAATGGCATTATTATGTATTGAGGTGTAAAAGAAAGAAGGTTATTACACCACAGCTCATTTTTATTAGTAACCAAATGCAATAACCGGCAACTGGTTGGGAATCTGAATAGCAAATGCAAAAACTAACTATTTTACATCAATATTTTACATAAGTTCTAGGGTCCTACATTTTTAAGAGAAATAACTTGCTATTGACATAATAGGTTAGTCAATAACTGAAGCATATTACAGTATCAATTTTAAGATTTTCATCTTACTAATAATGATCAGGATAATATAATATCAAGATAATTTTGATCAAGATAATCATAAATGGTCGTATTGGCACAGACCTCCTAGACAGGACCATGGCCCAAAGACAAACAATAAAAAGGGAAACCGAGTAAAAGCATTCGTCCTTAATATTTCAATTGTACAGTATTTTTCACCCACTGCTCTACCTACCTACCTTTAAGGGACAACATGCGCATGTCCACGCGTGACAGCTTGCAGTAGGACACCTGGAGCTGCTCCAGAGAGTAGGGGAAGTTGGAGGTCAGCGGATAGTCCTTCTTGGAGACGATGGTGAGTTTCTTCTTGGGTTTTTCAACGTCCTTGGCACGAACGGCAGTGAGCGTGGAGAGAGGAAGGCTGCTTGCGTCACTTCCTCTATCTGCCAAACGTGCAGCTGAGAGGAAGTTCTTCAAGCTATTTGCATCAGCCTATAGACAAAATAACAACAATAAGAATAATGACTGTAGAAATTGGTGCAGTCATATTTCCCAAGGTGGTTGTGTTGATGACGTGGGCAATGACACAAGAGAGACGAATGTTATGTATGACAAAACAATATTGCAAAATACAGAGGCTATGAATCAGAATTTACCAGATTGCTTGAAATAGCTGACCTAAATCCACTCGTCTAGAATATCTTGACACACTTCCTTAACATGAATAATTGAACTGAATGCTGTGGGGAATAAATTATTTGTGACCTATTCTGGAAAGTAGGTCCACTGGAGTTTTTACACAGTATCATGACTTCTGTTGTCATCATTTACCTGCCTGACTTGTTTGATTGTGTTGTATTGCTGTCAACATGATGGGTTGAATTATGTTTGAATCTAGGTGAAAGGTCACCAGTGCCTAAAACAGCCAGGAGGCATTCACAGCCACTGGGAACAATGATGCCGCCATGGTGGCTATCTTTGCATCGCTCGCATAGCATGAGAGGACCACTTAATCAACATAAGGCTTGTTGATACAACCTATCTGACAGAAATAAGCATCATCAACAACTGGAAATAACAACAATTCCCACTGATGAGGGATGCATTGATTCAAGACAAGACAAGTCTTTGAAGCTTTGAAGTCAGCAAAGACTAACAGATAAAACCCAATTTCCAAATCAACTGGGTCTTGTATATGGTACAGGCGTTTGCTATGAAGCTGAAGGGCCAAGTGGCCATCATGTTACAGTGTGTGTTCACACTATGTTGGATGGAGCCTGTACCTTGCTCAAGCATATGTCAACAGCAGGTTCCTTTAATCTCACAGTGGCCTTGCCCTCCTCCACGAACATTGTGAAGAACTTCTCTATGTTGTCTTTCAACTGCAAGAGAAAGGTTGGCAGACGTTGGTAGAAGTTCAGCAGTGGGAAAATAGAGTTCAACTACTAGGGATCTCGCGTTCCTAGAAAAGAGCAATACACACACACACACACACACACACACACACACACAGAACAACAACAACATCATACACACTTACCTTATACTTTGATCCCGCCCTGTCTTTCGCCGTGCAGATCATCATGTAGATATTGCTGCGTTGAGTGGTCTTGTCTGAATGTTTCCCGATGGAAAGCAGCGCCCTCGCCCCCTTCCCCCGATTTCTTATACCAAACGTGGGAAGCATCCGACTCACAACCTCGACATCACACTGCAGCTTCATCCCACCAAAAATAAAGACTTGGGACCAGCTTAATGCCCACTCGCAGTTAACCGAGAGGCTTTAGATGCATGCCAAAGAAAAAAAAGAGCTAACGTTAAACAGGTGAGCGGCGCGGCAGCTAGTCGCCCGACCAAGGATGTCAACAACAGTCCCTCGCTTGAGCTTCGCTACAGTAACAACAGCAACACGCTGCATTTGAACAACTGTCGAGAACACCGTAACGTCACACTCTCAACAGCACAATCATTTCGCAGACAAATGCAGGCAACTCCTCTGTATCTAGTCGAAGTCTTGTGTTGTGAAGTTTGGTGGTGGTAGCATCATCAGTGCTGTGGGTGGTAGTCTCCCGCGCAAGGGAAGTGACGTAACGACGCGCCCGGGGCGGGGACGGGGGAGGGGGGGGGGGGTCACAAATACATACAAATAATAACAACGTAGTTCAAAATCTTCTTTGGAGCACATTTCAAAAAGTATTATGAATTGTTATTTTTGACAGTAATTGCACAGACAGACAGACAGACAGACAGACAGACAGACAGACAGACAGATAGATAGATAGATAGATAGATAGATAGATAGATAGATAGATAGATAGATAGATAGATATTAATTAATTAATTATTTTATTTTATTTAATAATATTTTATTTATTTTATTATTATTAATTAATTTGACTTAATTTTTGCCTTAAAGTGAACTTCCTGGCCAAATTATACTGGAAGCATTCTTCTTTGCAGCAGCAACCATATTGGCCAGATGGTGGCGCTAGAACACACATATTTAGATTCAGATTCATTTAATTTATTCACATTTCATCAGAGGTTTCTCTCTTCCCATCGTGGTTATCAGTATCACCAAACCTACAATGTAAACAGTTATTCAATTCTACACCAAAACATTAGCTTAAACTATTAGCCTATGTAATATGCCAAAATCAAATTCCGGATCCAAAATCCCCAATTTACTTATCTTCCTTATCTTATTCCTTATCTTATGTAACCAGTCTTTGAAGTGGAAAAAGTTTGGGCCTTGTTGACATGATACACCTAAAGCCCTAACTGTCCAGTGCAATGAGAACTGGACTTCTCAATTCCATGGAATAATTGTACAAAATACGTGTTGATGCAAAGTTATCCAAATTATTATGACTGCCAGCTTTGTAACTGATGTCCTTTGAAAAACACACCCTCTGCTTGTCAACAAATCTGTGCTCTGATTGGTCGACAGTATGGAAGTGCTCTCACTCAGTCAAACTTTGTACAACAATTAAAAAGGGAAGAAAATTATGTTAATTCTGTTAGAAATCAACATCAAACTGAGATTAAATCATTGCACTGGATCTTTAGGTGTGGACTGGAGGACACATTAAAACAATCAATGAGGGCCAAATGCTTAATTAATTGTCCTTTTTATTAACGGTCACTGCCAAAACTGCTCAAGCATTTTGTCATTCAACATTGTGTTATGTGGTTACAGCTCAGTTACCACCTATTCTTGTTATTTGTAGCTATAGCAGGTTATTCTTTCGTGAGCTTATTTTTTCCAGTATTCCGCCTCTTCTTTTCTTCTTGTTCATCCCCTTCTCTCTTCTTTTCTCCCAATAAGAGGCCGTTCTATCCATCTGACATCAGTGCTGTACTCTTCCTAGGCTGTTTTATTTAGTTTGTAATCATGGCCCTCCGGTTCAGATGCCCTCTTGAATTTAACCCTACAGCATGTGCTGTATCGCTGTCTCCCCTCTCCTCTCTTGAGAACACAGTGGAAGGTTGCTGATTGAAGTCATTGGATTTCATTGCTGCGTTTTATTTTCTTGCACTTGTACTCCAGGACACCAGAGGCACCGGCGAACTCTGAGACTGGGTGACACTGTCACCTCGGGCCGGATCAGCGTGACCGCAGGGAGTCGTTTAATTCTGATCTCTCTTCTCCTTCTCTCTCATCTCCTCCTCTGCACCTGTTAGGCACACGGCTGACCCTCCTGCTGAACAAGCTAAAGCTCAGGACACACACACACACACACACACACACACAATCAGACGGAGAGACACATTAGCACACACCGAATGACTAAAAACACATAACACACAGATTGACAGAGAGACTGGCATGTACAGAGACTGGTACACTCTTAAAATAGAAGGTGAAAGCTGGGAATGGCACTTAAACCGCACACATGATCATATTGTGCGCACACACATATGATCATTTCATTTTCAAGGTATTCAACGTCAACACAGTTGTAGTGGAGTGAAATGTGAGTAAAAAAGAGAGCACATAAGGAAGACAGTTGACAGGGAAGGTTTGTAGTTCTGTTTGTAGTTTGGAAGTGTTTGGCTGCATGTGTAAACTCTTCAATTAAAAATTTACAATTTGCCCAATTGGCATGGGATATATTCATGAGTAACATGTTTTGATCAGTAACTAACTCCAGAGAAAAAACATGATTCACACTGACTTGTCTGCTATTGTATTGGTTCACAAGATACAATTCAGCTTTTCACTTTTGCACTAATTGAGCATATTAAGTAGATACATATCAGCCTCTTTGCATCTGGTCTGGTGCACTTTTGGTTCACTCATTGCTTATCACAGTGAAAGTTCTTCTTATTTCATATCTCTATGATCTCTGAGATGAATGAGAGATGCCAACTCCCACTATTTCTGTGCACTTCCAACATACTAAAAAAGAATCTGCTGCGTTTAACACGAATTAATCAATAAATCAATCTACTTTACAAGTCACTAGATTCATACAACATATTTAATGATCCTTCAGCATCATCATTTCAGTATAACCTATGTAGTTTCTTTGAATGCTTACATTTTGACATTCACTTCATCTTCCTCACTCAGTATATCATTTTTCAGTGAATGCTATATACCATTCAATTAAAGTTAAAAAAAAAAAAAAAACTAACCCAGTGCCCTCCCCCCTATCCTCCCTCACCCACCCCTCAGTGCCCCCCCACCACCTGGAGGGGAAGGACACCTATGTGAGAATGCTGTTCGTGGACTACAGCTCAGCATTCAACACCATAGTACCCTTCAGGCTGGTAAGCAAACTCAAGGATCTGGGACTAAGCACAGCAATGTGTGACTGGATCCTGGACTTTCTAACAGACCGCCGCGAGGTGGTGAGAGTGGGCAACCTCACCTCCTCCCCACTGACCATCAGCATAGGAGCGCCACAGGGGTGCGTCTCCAGCCCCTTCTGGTATGACCTCTACACCCACGACTGCGTGGCGACTCAAACTTCGAACACCATCGTGAAGTTTGCAGACGACACAGCGGTCGTGGGGCTGATCTCCAGGAGCGACGAGACGGCCTACAGAAAGGAGGTGGAGGCCCTGGAACAATGGTGCCAGGACAACCACCTCTCTCTGAACGTCTCCAAGACAAAGGAGATCATTGTAGACTACAGAAGGGGGGGGGGGGGGGGGGCGCACACCCCCCAATCATCATCAACGGCACAGTGGTGGAAAGGGTGGACAGCTTCAAGTACCTGGGAGTCAATATCCACCAGGACCTGACATGGGCCAACCACACCGCCACTGTTGTCAAAAAGGCCCAACAGCGACTACACGGACTCAGGCGCCTGAAGAAATTCAGGCTAAGGCCAAAAATCCTCAGGGACTTCTACAGAGGCACCATTGAAAGCCTGCTGACTGGCTGCTTCACCACCTGGTACGGGAACTGCACCACCATGGACCGCAGGGCGCTAAGAAGGGTGAGGCGTGCGGCCCAGCACGTAACAGGATGTGAGCTGCCAGAACTGCAAGATCTGTACAACCAGCGGTGCCTCAGGAGGTCCCTGAAGATCATCAAAGACACAAACCACCCCCACAACAGTCTGTTCTCCCTGCTACCCTCAGGGAGGAGATACAGGGTCCCAAGAGCACGCACAAATCGCTTGAAGGACAGTTTCTTCTCGCAGGCCACGAGACTCCTTAACATACAAATAGTGTAGTAGCCGTACTGTACCGCACTGCAGCTGCTAACATCACGTATGACTAATGTTCAATAGTATGTTTAGTAATTAGGTATATGCTATTTGCACCTAACAGAATGTTATTATGTTAAATTATGTGCAGTGAATACGCCACTGTCTGTGGCGTGTCTTACTGCTTTATTGCTTGTTGCCTCTTGTTTTTATTTTTTTATTTTTTGCACTATGTTGTAACGGAGTCTACAGCACAAGAATTTCACACGTGATACTTGTACTACGGAGTGACAATAAAAATCTTGAATCTTGAATCTTGAACAATGTGACTGTAACAACTAGTTAAGTTTTGTTCTGCCTGATGAGAAATGAAATGAAAAATATAGGCCATGAAAACATTACGCAAGTAGTACAATTATCAATGGTATTGTATGCATCATCTAATCAGATCTGATAGTCGGTCGTTGCTGTAATTAAACCTTCAGCTGACAGAGTGGTGTTGCCACAAAGAGAGAACAACACTGTTAAGGAGAGAATTTGAGAATGTCAAAATGAATCTTACACACCATTTACACCTGGTTTTTAATTGCGACCTGTATCCAGATAACCTATCCCAATACAGATCACATTTTAATACCAGGTGTAAATGGATCAGAGATATACGTAGCACAGTTTGTCCCCAGCATCCAGCAGCTGTTCATAAGAGGTAATTTAACTGTAATGGTACAGTATATGTGCAAAACAACAGAAACACTCTTTGATGTCCTCGTGAGTCTTATGTTCTATGAATGTGGGCAGTGGTGGCCTAAAGGTTAGAGAAGCGAGCTTGTGACCGAAAGGTTGTCGGTTCGATCCCTGGGACCGGCAGGATAAATCTCGGTGGGGAAAGTGAAAAGCAGCGCTTGCCCCTCCCTCATTACCACCACTGAGGTGCCCTTGAGCAAGGCCCTTAACCTCAACCGTTCCAGTGGAGCTGCTCAGTGGCCAGCAGATCAGACTGTGGTTGTACTGGTCAGCTTCCAGCAGGGATGTATTACCGAACGGGCCTACCGGGCCCAGGCCCAGGGTGGCCCATAATATAGAGCGTCTTCACAGGACTACTGCGTATCTTGCCGGGGCCTGGGATCAAATGATCCCTTATAGGGCCCGAACCCTTTATTTTTGACCAAGTGTTCCATACGTTTATGAACAATTAGAGGGTTATTGTGCTGTTTTCTGCTTTAATTGAGTGTACCTGCACTGTAAATCCTGTTTTACTGAGACAGGGTCCAAAATTAGCACAGCCACCAGCCAAATACTGGTAAAAGTGTCTGGTAGATTTGCTTCACTCACCATCCAAAAGAACAGTGGTAATCTATTGAGTGGCTGGTAAAATTTGAACATTCGCAACTGGTGGACAAAAAAGTTAATTTTGTTGCCTTTATGGAGATCCAGGTGAATTTATTTCTTGTAATTGTGCTGTTGGCTTTGAGAGTTCAGGTGGCTGTGCTGTAAATCCTGTTGATAGTCAGGTGAATGTATGTCTTAGTTATTATTCTGGCCTTAATTCTGCATTTGTGCGCATGTGTCCAGGCCCAGGGGCCCGTCATGTCATGTCATAATCTGCCTATGGCTTCCAGGTATGAAGGTGTGTGTGAGTGTGAGCAGGGCCCACTCGAAAAGAAAACCCTGGATAAATAAAGGTAAAAAAAAAGTCAGTCCCTCCAGGATTTTGGAAATGCAAATTCTACCAGTCTCCGTGATATTTGCGGGGCTTCCAATTTTTCGAAAATTCTGGCAAAAAAACAACAAAAACATGAAACTTTGAGAAAAGCTACTGCAAAATCAAGCATTTCTTTTATCGCAACGATTAATCCTGAAGGGACTGGGAACGTTTATTTTTGGCTACTTCAAATATACTATGGAATCTCCTGAAAGACTCCCATAAAACTTTCCTGAATCTTGACTTATTTTGACCTATCACTCTAAAACATCTTTGTTTTTCCTTCACAGAGCCGTCTCCAAACAGGAGGAGCCTCTGCGTGTGTAGTAACGACGCACCTCCCTCCCGTCCTCGCTGCCGCAGCCCTCGGGCCTGTGCACGATGAGCACGGGGAAGAAGCGAGCGTCCCGGTAAGTGGGCGGGCTCTCGTTGAGCGCCAGCTGGCTGGAGTCGGACCTGCGGCACGGCTCGTCCGCGCAGCAGCGCTCCGTCAGGTCGCTGCTGCGGCTCCGCCACGGGCCCACCGTGCGATGAGAGCCGTACATGCGGCACAGGGAGAACCGAGACGTGTCCAGGGAGAGACGGGAGTGGAACAGCGCTCCACGGCAGGAGAAGATTGAGGAGCAACTGGAGCTGGCGATGGTCCTCCTTCTTCCCCTGGACCTCTCCGCCCCGCCCCCTCCGGTCTGCAGCTCACAGCACTGCTCGCAGTCCTCCGGGGCCAGGAGAGCTCCGTAACTCTGGGCGGGCTGGCCGCTGTCCAGAAGGAAACGGTTTGAGGAAGACGTGTCGTCAGTGTCTCGTATCGAGTTAGAGTCTGCTGTGCCCAGGTTAATCAGCATGGCCTCGGAGTAGCTGGGGATGAGCTGGCGGTTTGAGCGGATGTGCCACTCCAGTTCAGTGCTGTCCACTGTGTCTACCCTTGGAATACCACACCCACCATTATTCCTTGCGGGCCTGTCTTCATCCAGGGGTGAGGGGCTGCTGTGGCTGTGCTCCAGCCCAAACAGCTTCTCTATGCGGTAGTGAACATATGCAGTGCGATACTCTGTCAGCACCCTCAGTGGCCAAGACAGCATGAGGAGAGCCGCCAGCCAGAAGGCAACCTGGGAAGTGTACCAAGGCATCCGGTCTGGGTCTACATAGGCTATCAGGTGTTCTTTGAAGTCTATGTTCTTCAGCTGCATCCCCTCCCTGGCCTCCATGTAATCGTCCAACCCCTCGATCTCAGAGAAGAACCCGGCTCGCTGGTTGAGGTACGCGTTCTCGGGACCCGCCCCGGCGAAGCTGAAACACTTGGTGAAGCGCAGTCGGGTCGCCGACTGTCCCTCCAGCCCCTTGAGATCACACGACACATCTTTCATCCCGCAGCGGCTGTAGTCGAACTCGCCCTCGGCCACGTGCGTGTTGACCCTCTCGTGGTACACCTGCATGGTGGTGTACGTGTCCCCGTTGCGGTACCTGGTGACTTGCCGTGTCCGGCGAACAAAATGGTAGCTGATGGCCTTCCACCAAACGCGAGGCCGGGCCTGCCGCATCCGCAGCACGCGCTCGTACACGCTGTCGACATCGGCTTTGCACTGCAGCTCGCTGCGGGCGCGGCAGTGCCAGCACTCCACCATGTAGACCACATACAGCATGAGCAAGAACGCCAGGGGGATGTAGAGGTAGCCGTCAGAGCAGGGGCTGTCATGGTAGATCATGGAGTGGTGCCCTCCCGCCCCCATGCCAGGTGGCCCGCGGAGAGACGAGCTGATGGAGGACGTGAAGGAGGAGGTGAGGGCGGAGTTGAAGCTGATTTTGGTGATGCGGGTGAGCTGACACCAGGCCACGGCGCCCAGGCAGCTGTACATGAGCAGGGAGAGCAGCAGGCAGCGCCAGTGGGACTCACGGCACACGCACGAACCCAGGGACTGCTTCACCGGACGCTGCTGCAGAGAGAGAGAGAGAGAGAGAGAGACAGAGAGACATAGAGGGGAGATGAAATGAGGAATGGCCACTTACACCGATGAGCCCCTGAAACATGGCAGTCATATTGTTACTTGCAGCAGAAATGCAAATGAGCGTGGCTGTGCTGTACTGTAAATCGCTGTGCTTTTAAATACCCAAAGCGCTCAATAAATCAAAGCACTGAGCTCACTGGAATTGGATTAAAGCAAGCTGTGCTGCAGATGTCGTGTCCCTTGGAGGCTGTTTATCAATGCAGCTGGTAGCCAGAAGATGTCATTGCCTATTCAATTAATTTACATTGTACCTGCGCCAAGTTTTTTGCAATCTCTTAAAAAACAAATATAGCCGCACCCATGTTTGATAACTGCTAGCCTATTGTAGTTTATGTTTTGTGTGGAGTCCTTTCGTCTCGTCCTCTCTTTACGGGACTCGGAACTTCTGAGGGATTATACTGGATCCCCCACACACCCAAGACGACAGGGCAGGTCGAGGGTCGGGATGCTCCGCATGACGAATGACACAAGTCAAGCAACAGCTGACCGACTCCCTTAGTTGATAACAGCCTTGGTACTTATGTAGTTATGATTATCACTTACTTCCGGCTCCACCCTACTTATACACGCCCACCATGACCTCTCCCTCTCTCGCATATCTCAGTTCTCTCATCCCACCCTCCCAACCCCTTGCTCTTCTCCTTCAGTACAGGAACCAGGGGGTTATAATGGAGTCAAGAAGAGCCCCCATCAGCGACGATGGAGCCAAGAAGCGACCCCATCAGCAAGACAGTATCCCCACCCTGAGTCTCCATTCCCTGGTTCCTGAAGACAACCATCGACCCAGACTCATTCAACCCCCCTCGATTATCCTTACATCCCATTACCCTTGATCCCTATCATTCATCACTCCTCCCTCGATTCTTTCATCCCTCTTCCCTCGACCGCCTATCCTTTAATAAATCATGTAAATAGATTTGATTGTGGCGTCTTAGTGAACTTGTCATCTTGTTATTTTCTCATGTTGTGGACACCGGTGCTAGTAAATACCCTATAGACGTGGAAGATACAAGCAATGAATAATATGATTATTGAGAAAACTGAGCACCTGCACCGTAACAGCAAGTGACACTTTATTGAACATCTGCTTTTTGTCACCTGACGACCCAAATAAAGTGTTTTAAACATTCTTATTTGCACGTGTTATATTAGTAATGAAGTGTAATGCTTCTGTACTACTTCTGTACTGTACTATATTATATAGTGCCACTATAATAGTGGTTATATGAAGAAACCTTTTGCTTATTAAATAATCAAATAAACTCCTCGAATGTCAACAAATGATGCCGCAGCCACAGAACTAACCCTAACACATCTGCACGCGTGTGCGCGCCCTCACACACACACACACACACACACACACACACACACACACACACACACACACACACACACACACACACACACACACACACACACTCTGCCCTACATTTATCTGCTGAGTACTGGGTGACTGGCTCGGTGCAGAAAGTGCTCACATTTCCAATACTGAATGAACAACACTGTATTTCTCCCATTCAGCGAAGACATGGGCCTACAGCTGCTATTAGTTTCAGTATTGTATCTGAAGGACTGTGTAGGGAATAAATAATACAACTGTTTGCTTTGTATGTGTTTACAGTAAGCGAACCGAACAAAAAGTGCAACTGGGTCTGCCTGCAGTGTCAGGTGGGTAGAGTTCGCTAACTGCAACTGTGTAGAAAATTAATTTGGTCTCAGTTTGTACAAAATGACTTCCTAATATTTTGACCTTGGTCTTGTGGCTGCACTCCTTCCTACATGAGAGCAGAGGTCCTGTTTTGTTAAAGCCTATAAGCTACCTCTGCTGTTTTATGGAGTCAAAGGATTTATGCTGACATCCATCCATTACTGCACTGCCACTGACACAGGGCCAGGGATGATGTCACTGACACAGGGCCAGGGATGACATCATCAGTGATGTCACTGACACAGGGCCAGGGATGACATCATCAGTGATGTCACTGACACAGGGCCAGGGATGTCGCTCTGGTGGTTCCACCCGTTATTTATGCAACAACACACTTACTGTAAATTATGGCAAATGCCCTGCATTTATATAGCGTTTTTCTCCAAAGCGCTTTCCAATCAGTAGGTACATTCACCCATTCACACACAGATGGCGGCAAGCTACCACACAGGGTGCTGGCACACAATCGGGAGCAATTTGGGGTTTATCAAAAGTGATTAGTGGACGACCCGCTCTACCTCCTGAGCTATAGCCACACTTACTGTACTTCTTGATTCCTCTCTGAACCTTTTGACCTAAGTGCAACAACTGGTTAATGTCTGATGACCAGGTATTGATAGCAGCAGTCAATTCAGTGTCAGAAATAGCAATGACTTTCAGACTGTTTTTTTTGGGGGGGGGGGGGGGGGGGGGGGACCTGTTGGCAGCAGATAAAGATAAACTTTATGTTAGTACCACAGTATGAAAAAGACATTTGTAACATAATGACAAACCTAAATAATGAATCCCTAGAATGTAACTTTGAGCTACTGCAGTCTATGAGACAGGAGTTAGAGTGACAGTGGATCTGAAGTAAAATAACTCATCATTTTACTGTCTGTCAAAGCCGCTGTGCTCCATGGCTGGCTGCACACAGCCAATTCCCCAGATGGAATCACAGTAATTACTCTGTGATAGGAAAGACAGAGGCTACAAGAGAGAACACACACACACAAGCGCGCACGCACGCGCGCGCGCACACACACACACACACACACACACACACACACACACACACGCACGCACGCACGCACGCACACGCACGCGCACGCACACACACACACACACACACACACACACACACACACACACACACACACACACACGTTCACCTGAATGCAAGATCCATGGTAATCTGTATGCATTGTGCAAGAAGTGTCTCTCTGCACTCTGCAGCCAAAATGCTGGGACTCACTTCTCATTGTGAGACAGTTACCTACACCCTCTCAGTCTGCATTCTGCATGAATGGATCTTCTAAAGGTCTGCAGTATCATTCCAGTTGGGAGCAAAGGATAGAACATTAATCTGTGGGTAGCCACTCGCACAAAGTGAAGATGCAATCTTACATCTGCTATACAGTATTACACTATGAGAAATATATTTTAAATAATAAAATAGATAAGAAACCTTGAATAATTATGTTCCGTCTATTTTGCACCACAATCAGGAAATGTATGGCTCACAGTTGCTCTTATTAAAGCCTACTTTGGTAAAAGTCTGCCATTCATCAGAAATGACAGGCAGATGCATTTTATGACTGTTTTTCCCCCTCTTCTTCTATACTTACCTCTTCCAGGACATCAATGCCAGCCGGTGTGTCTGCTTCCTCTTCAGCATCATTGGGGGTGCTGACCGCCGTGTCTTCCGCAGTGGTTTCTAGATCGGAAGACAGCATGCTGCACTTTTAGCATGGCAGGCAAGGAGGATGATGACTTCACTCCGCTTTCCTGACCCGCCGCTCCGCGCTGCTGGATGTCCCCCCGTTTGCTCCCTCTCCTGGCCCCCCTCTCATCCCATGCAGTCGAGCATCATCTGGGCCGGAGCCAGGCTGCTGCTGCACGCACCGGGGATCCCGCGGTGGTCCCGACTGGCTGGACGGAGGGGGGCGGGGTCGAGGGAGTTCACCGCAGCAAAGGCAGCAGAGGTTGACCATGATGATGATGCCGAGGAAGCGTCTCACAAATCAAGAACACCGCATATTCCGATCCAGACGCCTGTGCGCTGTCCAATGTCCTGAAGGCAATACGGAGGATACCGCGAGACTCACTGGGATAGCTCAATGTAACGTTGTAGGCTAAACAGTCATGCTTTTGTATAAACGTGACGGTGTGCAGTGCATTTAATGTTTTTTTATGTTTGGAATTTTTTATGTTTGGATTTTTTGTTTTTAACGGTCTTTAACGTGTGTGTGTGTGTGTGTGTGTGTGTGTGTGTGTGTGTGTGTGTGTGTGTGTGTGTGTGTGTGTGTGTGTGTGTGTGTGTGTGTGTGTGTGTGGTGTGTGTGTGTGTGTGTGTGTGTGTGTGTGTGTGTGTGTGTGTGTGTGTGTGTGTGTGTGTGTGTGTGTGTAGCGGAGGTCAAGGTGGCTGCACTGAGGGAGGAAGAGGAGCAGAAGAGTCAGATGATGAACGAGAAAACTTAGGGTCTGAGCAGAGAGATCACAGCTCTTTCAGACACAGTCAGAGCCATAAAGAAGGGGCTGAGAGCTGAAGATGTCCCCTTCCTGCAGGACTACAAGGCAACAGTGGGAAGAGTGGATGATCCACAGCTTGTCTCGGGAGCTCTGATAGACAAGGCCAAATACTGGGCAATCTGAGCTTCAGTCTGGGACAAGATGAAGACGATGGTCTCCTACACTCCTGTGATTCTGGACCCAAACACTGCTCATCCAAACCTCATCATGTCTGAAGATCTGACCAGTATGAGAGGTGGAGAGACACAGCAGCTTCCTGACAATCCAGAGAGGTTTGACACCGCCTGGTGTCTCCTGGGCTCTGATGGCTTTAACTCAGGAACTCACAGCTGGGATGTTGAGGTCGGAGACATTAGAGACTGGTCACTGGGTGTGTCATTAGAGTGTGCCCAGAGGAAGGGAAACAACTTTACGGTACTGTCTGGATTGTGGGGAATATGATTCATTGGTGGTGTATACATAGCACACTCCTCATCAGGTCCAGTCACTATCTCCCAGTGAAGAAGCTCCACAGGATCAGAGCAAGTCTGGACTGGAACAGAGGAAAGCTGTCATTCTCTGATCCTGATACGAACACACACATGCAGTCCTTCACACCTTCACTGACAGGCTGTTTCCCTTCTTTAGCTAAACTGACCCTATGAAGATGTTACCAGTGAAGGTCTCTGTAACAGTGGGACAGCAAAGTGTGATCAAACAGCAGAACACATTAAGGTCCACGCCCGACAGACAGAGAGGCAGATTAAGGAGGAGTTTAAGAAGCTTCACCAGTTTCTACAAGAGGAAGAGCAGGCCAGGATCGCTACACTGAGGGAGGATGAGGAGCAGAAGAGTGGCGAAAAGTCCAGCGCCCCCTGCTGGAGATGGTCTCCTACACTGATTCTGGACCCAAACACTGCCCATCTAGACCCCAGTTTGTGAGACTTGGTGGTGATGCATCTAAGACCATTACTACCAACACTGGCACGCCCCAAGGCACCGTCTTTTCCCCTTTCTTCTTCTCACTATACACCTCAGACTGCAGGCTTAGTCCAGAATCCGACTGCCACCTCCAAAAATATTCTGATGATTCTGCACTCATTGGCTACATCAACAATGATAACCACCTAGCCTACCAACAGGAGGTAGATAGATTTGTGAAATGGTGTGAAGACAACCACCTTATTTTAAATATAAGCAAGACCAAAGAGCTTATTGATTTTAGAAGGAAAAAGGCGGCAGTAACTCCTGTTTTTATCAAGACCGAGGCCATTGAGGTAGTCCCCTCCTAAGTACCTCGGTGTCTTTCTGGATAATAAGCTGGACTGGAGAGAGAACTCCAGTGCCATCTTTAAAAGGGTCCAGTCCATACTGGTCTTTCTTAGGAAGCTCCAGTCTTTTAATGTTAGCAGGTCATTCCTTCATGTCTTTTATCAAAGCATTTTAGCAAGTGTGTTATTTTATGCTGTTGTCTGTTGGGGGAGCGGGTTAAGAACTGATGACAGAAACAAGATCAATAAAGTGATCAGGAAGGCTGGATCCATCATTGGCTTAAAGCCTGACTCCCTCGAAACGATCCTTGAAAAAAGTTGGTGGACCAACAGTGTTGGTTGGTGTCTACCAACCAACATATTGAGCACTTGAAGCTGATGCTGACAAAATCAAAAAGAGGTGGCAGAACAAATGGAACAAATAAAGTAAAGGAAGATAACTTAAAAACAGTTGGGAGTGCAGGGTCTGGAGGTCGAAATAGCAAAGAGGAAATAGTTATGGCAAAATTAAGGAATGGCCATACATACTGCTTTAAACAGTTCCCTCTTTTTGATTGGAAAGCATAATGGGAGATGTGAGTATTGGAGTGGAAGAAACAGTGGATCATGTTTTATTGTATTGCCAGAAGTATGTGGCAGAGAGAGAAGTTTTAAAGAATGCACTCAAGAGAGATCGGAGAGGAAAATAGCAATACTTAAGACAGGGGTTTTCAAAGTCTGAGACTGTGGGCCTCCCCCCAGACAAAGCTTGGAAAAAGGACCCCCGCCTGACGCAATTCCTGGATGCCTATGTGAATGCATCAAAGCCGTAGCCACCGATTCAAAAAAAAATTGGCCACTTTGTCGCCAGATTAGAGGAATATTAACATTAAGATTAGACTGTTGTGTCATTATTCAGTCACCTTTTCTCACTCACCTCCATGTCACCACTTGCTCCCACTGCTGTGTTGGAATCCTCATTCTCTCTCCCACCCTTTTTGGACTTTTAGCCATATTTAGAGGAATATTTAATTTTAAATTAACATTAGGATTATACTGTTGTGATGTCATTATTCAGTGTCTTCTCCTCTTCTCTGCAGCATTACTCAATTTACCCTCAGGAATCAGGGACAGTGATAGCCTACCTGCTATTCCTCCCATATATCCAGGGCCGGATTAATAGTACCATGGGCAACCGGGGCTATTCATTTTCTAAGCTATTCATTTAGCCTTTTAGTCAGAAAGATTATATCTTCCAGACTGAAATGTTATAACAGAAGTGGAGTATTGGCCAGAATTACATGAACATTTGGACACTTATTCAGCGGGTATTTTTGCGTTCAGGTGCACTGTAATTTTTTTTTCTTTTTACATCTCTTGCCACCAGGGGGTGCTGCAGCACCCACCGCACCCAGCTTCCCACGCCCTTGGATGTGTGTCCTCCAGGCTCCAGGAACAGCTCCAAATGACCACGCTACAAACAAGCAATCAACGATACACTCTAACATGGCATAGGAGAAAATAGCCTACATAGGCTACATGTAGGCTATTTTCTTGCCCTTGCCCTTATAGCCCTGGATACTCAGTGGATAAAACCATGACTTACCTACAGTAAAGTAGGCTACTTGAATGACCTCAACTGTATATTTGAGTGGGGAGGGCTGTGTTAAATCAGCTGTCCTAAGAGAACTACAGAGATAAATATTCCCTCTAAAGTTCATGTATGATACTTTAAAATCACTGCATGGCTCTTACTCTATAGGTCGCAGTGTGTTTTTCAGCATGTGTGCTTCGAACAAGAGGTGCAAGGCAGGCACTGTATATTTGAGTGGGGAGGGCTGTGTTAATCAGCTGTCCTAAGAGAACTACAGAGATAAATATTCCCTCTAAAGTTCATGTATGATACTGTGGCGGAATGAGGCGCACACCGAGGCAGATCCTTGGCTTATCAAACTCTTTATTAGCGAGCGAACAGACACACATGATGGCAGGCACGCCAACACCTCGCTAGCTTCTCCTACCTAGCCTAGCTCTCCCCAGCACGTCTGCTCTCTTCCAGCTCCACACAGCTCTCTCGACCATTCCCACTTCCTCCCCTAGTCTCCACCATGGTCTCCACCCACTGGCCCTATGCTCCCTTCACTTGCCACTCCAAAACCCCAAACCCCACATGCACAGAACAACATAACAGACAGATACAGTTAGACATACACCCTACTAGCTATCCCATAATCAGTGTTGGGCAAGTTACTTTAAAAATGTAATATACTACATATTACTAGTTACTTTCATTTGAAAGTAATAAGTTACTTTACAATATTACTTTCTGTGTATAGTAACTCATTACTTATTACACTACTTTTGCATTACTTAACCAAAACAACAGTATCAGCAGAATGACATCGCCGCCCTGGAACCATCCCGAAAAATAATTTAAACCGCCTTGAAGTCAGTGTAAACAATCCAAAATTCTAAATGTTATTGTTTTCCTTTGTTATTGTCATCTATAGTGGTTATATGCATAAAAACACACAGTTTGATTAGGAAAGGATTGTATCTTTTTTAAATATGTGCTTTGATTTAATAAAATGTAACTCAATTTGTAACTTGAGTTACTTGACAAAGTAACTGGTATAATATTACTGAAATCCTATAAGTAATAAGTTATATTACTGAGTTACTGCTAAAAGTAATATATTACATGTAATATGTTACTTTTGTAATGAGTTACCCCCAACACTGCCCATAATACTCCACCTTACCCCCTGCTACACTACTTTAAAATCACTGCATGGCTCTATAGGTCGCAGTGTGTTTTTCAGCATGTGTGCTTCGAACAAGAGGTGCAAGGCAAAGGCCAAACACACTCCAAGCTTGGCGCTTTCTTACCTAAGCACCTCACTGACACACCTGTTCCTACCTCATTATCCTTCCCTTGTCCACCAAATCCCAAGTCCCGCCCACTACATGAACATTATTGCTGTTTGACCTACTTCAGATGACACCAAATACATGAAAAGGTCTGTCTGTCTGTCTGTCTGTCTGTCTGTCTGTCTGTCTGTCTGTCTGTCTGTCTGAAGGCATTTATTTGTTCTCTTCTGTTTGTTGTGGGGAAAAATTTCAACTTCTCCAAAACTACTGTCTCTCTCTGAACTATCTCTTTAACCAAATCACACACAGATTTAGGCTATTCTATGTGATCTCCTTTTGATAATAACCAGTGTTGGGCAAGTTACTTTCAAAATGTAATATACTACATATTACTAGTTACTTTCATTTGAAAGTAATAAGTTACTTTACAATATTACTTTCTGTGTATAGTAACTCATTACTTATTACACTACTTTTGCATTACTTAACCAAAACAACAGTATCAGCAGAATGACATCGCCGCCCTGGAACCATCCCGAAAAATAATTTAAACCGCCTTGAAGTCAGTGTAAACAATCCAAAATTCTAAATGTTATTATTTTCCTTTGTTATTGTCATCTATAGTGGTTATATGCATAAAAACACACAGTTTGATTAGGAAACGATTGTATCTTTTTTAAATATGTGCTTTGATTTAATAAAATGTAACTCAATTTGTAACTTGAGTTACTTGACAAAGTAACTGGTATAATATTACTGAAATCCTATAAGTAATAAGTTATATTACTGAGTTACTGCTAAAAGTAATATATTACATGTAATATGTTACTTTTGTAATGAGTTACCCCCAACACTGATAATAACTAATGTCATATTTTTTCACTTCCATTCACTGAGCTTTCCCTGAAACTGTTTGGAAGCCCCCTGGGCGCCTCCCACTTTGAAAACCTCTGCTCAAAGAAAACCTGGAGTAATACCAACAAGATTAATGAATAGAATCTTCGATATTTGTATATTTAGTCCACACACCATCCACAACCACACTCTAGATCAGTGGGTGGCGGTAATGCACCCGATAGCTGTTTGCCAACCGCCATTAAAACCAAAGAAGAAAAGAATGGTGTGTCACAAGAAAAGTCCTCCGTGTGTTTCCGTGAATGCCTGGTGTAAATTCAGCACGGATCCAGGGAACACTCACCAACCAACACATAACTAAAGGTGAAGATTTTGTAGAGCAATTTTATAACCAACAAACAAAACCTGCAGTTTACCCTGTGGTGATGCTATTTAGTATTATATTGGATGGTTGTACCGTTGAGGAAACTCTGGGCAGTCATGTTATGGTTTATGGTTGCTAAACTAGTTAAGTGTTACGTTACAACCTGAGCCTGCTGCATGAATCCGTCACAATGAAATGTCACAGCGAACGTTATATATAACCAGATAATGAGTGTTTGTCGGGTTTTCATTTCAGTTAATACTATAATAAATGACAGGCTAGCGTTATGATTATCAACACAATAGAGTTCCTGTGCTTTAGTCCAGTCAGTCAGTGATTCTCAGCCTTTGATATCAAGGACCCCCATGTTGCCCACATTATCATTAGAGCCACGGACCCCCATTTGATGAGATTTAATCCCAAATCGGAGCATATTTTTGCTGCTATTTAAACCCAGATGATTTTGTCCAGAATCTCTCAATCCCATGAGATCTGTATAGATAGAAAGATAACAGTGAAACTATGATCAAAACAGTCATTCTTCTACATTCTTTAATTGATCTATGCACTGGAATTCACTCAATATGCTGTATTATTCAGTGTCATCTTTTATCTCTGATCATCTCCCTGTCCTTCAGAGGGATGTTGCAGCGTCCCAAGCCCACAGACTCCGAGGCGGACCTCCTCCGAGAGCAGGAGCAGTTTCTGAGCTCCGGAGCCCAGCCGAATGTCACTGTGGTCCGCCGGCCAGACAAGAGGAGGGGGCAGGCTGGAGGAGGAGGAGGTCAGAGGGATGTTGTCACTATAGCAGGTGAAGTATGAGTCTGTCTTCTATTCCTATCGACTCATTTAGTTGTGACATTTGAGATGTCTCACCAGAGCATTGGATTTATACTTGTACCTGTGATTTGTGATGTGGTTCTAGCTTCTAGTAGTAACCTGACTCCACCAGATGGGGCGGTATTGACTATTGAGTTCACAAATTCACTGTGAAACAAATGTGAACCAACCTCCATCCATCTGGCAGCGTCAGGTTAAGCTTCTAGTGTACTTTCTTAGAAAATTCAGGAACTGTATCTCATCCCATCAGTATTATATTTGTCCAAATCATGTCAGGACCAATCAGATTAGGGTCAAAATTATTTTAAATTCTTCCCAAAGTTTGTTGTAGTCAACATGAAGTACCAGTTGTGGGTTTGCCTTTCAATACAATTCTACTTTTGGGTAGGCAAGTGTAGGTTATCATTCACAGAACAGTATTTTGGTAGCTTTCAGATAACATTTTCTGATTAAATTAGTTTGAGCTGGTGCTACATATCATTATGTGACAATCTCCACCCCTCTGGCCATTTAAACAGGGCAAAAAAGAACACTGCAAAACAAGAAAACATGTTTAGAAATACTATTTGACCCAGGTCTGATAACAAGTCATTTTGATTAGAAATATAAGACATAGGCTAAGGCTACACACTAAGTGCATTATATTTTGAAAGAATGTCTCATGTCTAACAGCAACATGGACCTTATATCCTTAGGATGAATGAATGCAGAAACACAGTACATTATGCTCATCTGTTTTATTTGCTGTAGATCTCCCAGACGAACTCCCCACTCTGACGCCGGCCCCTCCTAAGAAGTCTCGCTTTAAAGCCAGCCGTGTTACCTTCGAAGGCGAGGATGCTGAGGAGAGGCTGGACAGACATGACACTCACATCAGTGCTGTTCTTTCCAGGATCGTTGTGAGTGTTTGTTGTAAAACGTATCTCATTATTATTGCAAGAATGGAAAGCACAAGGTCTGTATCAAACTAGTTGAGACAGAATATGCTGTATGTGTGTGATGTTTTGTTCTGCAGATCTTATCACTTAGTCAAAGTTTGCTGATTCCTTCAAACTTGTGCAAGCCTGAAGCTGGAGGAGTTATATGCATGATGTCCTACTCTGATTCATTGGTTTGGCTATAGACGGTTTTAACTTGACAACATAGACATCCTAAATTGCCCCTAGCTTAGTTACTTCCTGTTGCAGTGTTTGCTAATACAATAGCTGCCAGCAAATAAGCTAGGTTTCAAATAGTTCCCAGTAGCAACATAATTCCGTGAAAACCGTCTATATTAGAGCTAGATCTGCTCACAATTCACCACTAAGCCAAAATCCCAGAAGCTTTTATTGACCTTTTTACATTACTAGCTGGATACACAGTTTCAGTTGCTTTTTCATCGTTTCATCACCTGTGGGCTCTCTGTAACATTGTTTCTTTCTTTTCCAGGAGAGAGATACCAGCTCTACCCCAGTCTCTCTACCAGCATTCACAACCACTGCTTTCCCCAAAGTGCTGCACCGTTCAGAAACAGACAGCCAGGTGCAAACACACAGGATTGTTTCTATTTCTTTGAGATTTTTGTCCATTCCTGTTCAGTTGTTGGCTTTTATAGAGTCCTACATATAGTCCTATAGAGTCCTACAGAGTGTAAGAGATGGCTTTTATAGAGTCCTACAGAGTGTAAGAGATGGAAAGAAGGATCTGCACACCGAAAGAGCTCCTGTTTGAAGTTTTATTTGCGTGGCGTTTCGAGCACCAGCTCTTCCTCAAGACTGCTTCTATTTTTTTTCTATTTTTGTACTATTTTTCCTACAGAGTGTAAACCACCAGATTCTCATAGTGAACCTTGACTGTTTACAATGCAATGGATATTTAGGTCTTAAAGCTTTTCCCTTTGTACTTAAAAACAAAATTTGATATTTGAGTGCTACATCAAGCTCTTTTGTATTGTTACATCAATCTGAACACGGTGGTGAATTATTAGAATAATTCTGCATTCCATTATTACAAATAAGTAATAATGTCCTTCTGGCTTCCTGTGACCAGGTGCTGCTGTCTTCAGCTGGTGGGAAGAGAAGCATCTTTGCTTGTCAGATTGCGGCCCAGAGACTTAAGGAAGGCAAGACTTTATTGCACTGTGCACCTGATGCTGGTGGTCAGACACCTGGACCCAAAGGCCAGATCCTGCCTGCTGAGACTAGCATGGATACAGGTCAGTGTCATCCTACAAATTCCCACCATCATTGGAAACAAAAGTCTGTGATAAAATATCTTTTGAACTCCTTTCTCCTCCATCCTCTTTGTCACCACCCGCTCCCCTTCCCACATGGTTTCTGTCTTTCCTTTCTCTGTCTGCTGGCTCCTCTCCACCTCCCAGGGCCGAGCGCAGTCTCAGGCCCCAGGATGGTGTCTGGTCAGGGGCTGAGGGGCCCAGACAGCTCGGCTGAGACCATGAGGATCCACCAAGAGAACCAGACCAAACTCCAGGCCATGTCTCAGCTAGAGATACTAGAGGAGCAGAAGAAAGTATTGGCTCAGCTTGGTACGTATTACTGTTGTACAAATAAATTGAAAGTTATTGATGGAGCCATTTGTTCTCATCTTCCAACTGTCTAATATGTGTTGAAATGAAGGCATGACATATCACGGAATGTAGTCTCGTCTCATCTTATTAATTGTTGTTTTCAGTATCGCTGTAGCAGCACCTGTACTGAGTTAGTAGCTTGACCAGTACTCACTTTTTTCTTCTTTTTTCTTGGTGTGTGTTTGTTGCATCAGCTGTGCCTAATACGATTATTTCCACTTCCCAGATCCTAGACTAGTGGAGTTTGTTAGATCTCGCAAAGCCCAGAGTGTCCCACCCTCTACCTCCCCATCCGAACGGCTCCAGGATAACGGAGGCAGGGAAGCATGTCTTCCTAAAAACGGTCTCACCGAGTCAGTGTCCTCCAGCGCCGCTGGCCTGTATCAGGAACCCCTGGAAGTAGAGATGGAGAGAGAGGAAGATGACCAACTGCCACCTATGACAGGTGCGATAAATTCAAAATAGATTTCTGATACCCACTAACTTCTGAGTGGGTCCTGCTCTCTTCCACTGCTGTAGATATGAATGAATGAACGGCAGAGTTATGTGGATGATTAACTCATATGATTATTTCACCTCCTCACTCCCCTACGCCTGGTGAACCAGTAACCTTATTCCTCACACTGTACTATCAAATCATTAGATGCATGGTACATCAATATTGGAGTAGAATCCTACAAGTCGGTCTGGCTGTCAGAAGCAAAATGTAAAAGGACCCAGTGAGATTTTGGCAGCATTATAAACGAGACACAGCCTGCCCAGTCTGCCAGAAAGACCAACAAACCTGGGTGGCTGCCAACTTCCTTGTTTCCCAAGCTCCCTTTTTCTCTTCTCTCTCCATCACCTGGTAATTTCCTTCCTGGCCTCCAGATCCCTCTCTCCTCTCCCCCGTCTCTCTCTCCACTCTCTCTATTCCCCTGTTTCTCTCTCCACTCTCTCTCCCCCATCTCTCTCTCCACTCTCTCTCCCCGTCTCTCTCTCTCCACTCTCTCCCCCGTCTCTCTCTCCACTCTCCCCCGTCTCTCTTCACTCTCTCTCCACTCTCTCTCTCCCGTCTCTCTCCACTCTCTCGCCCGTCTCTCTCTCCACTCTCTCCCCTGTCTCTCTCTCCACTCTCCCGCGTCTCTCTCTCCACTCTCCACTGTCTCTCTCCACTCTCTCCCCCGTCTCTCTCTACACTCTTTCTCCCGTCTCCCTCTCTCCACTCTCTCCCCCGTCTCTCTCTCTCCACTGTCTCTCTCCACTCTCTCTCCCAGCTCTCTCTCCACTCTCTCTCTCCCCCGTCTCTCCCCTGTCTCTCTTGCTCTGCACTCTCTCTCCACTCTCTCTCCCCCGTCTCTCCTCTGTCTCCACTCTCTCTCCCCCATCTCTCTCTCTCCACTCTCTCTCTCCACTCTCTCCCCCGTCTCTCTCTCTCCACTCTCTCTTCCGGCTCTCTCTCCACTCTCTCTCCCCCGTCTCTCTCCCCTGTCTCTCTCGCTCTCCACTCTCTCTCCCCACTCTCTCCCCCATCTCTCTCTCCACTCTCTCTCTGCGTCTCTCTCTCTCCACTCTCTCTCTCCCCCGTCTCTGTCGTGCTCCACTCTCCCCCGTCTCTCTCACTCCACTCTCTCGCCCGTCTCTCTCTCCCCCGTCTCTCTCTCCACTGTCTCTCTCCACTGTCTCTGTCTCTCTCTCCCCCGTCTCTCTCCCCCGGCTCTCCACTCTCTCTCTACCCCGTCTCTCCACTGTCTCTCTCCACTCTCCCCCGTCTCCACTCTCCACTCTCTCGCCCGTCTCTCTCACTCTCCCATCCCCTAATTGCGTAACTATTAATGTGGTGTTGCAGAGAAGCGAGCGCTAAAGCTAAAGCCGATCATTGACATCACTTTGTCTCATTAGCAGGAAGGCCAGTCCGAGCCAGAAGTAGCCACTCTGGGTAATGGAGTTACTGCAGACCATGGAAAGTGAAAGTACATAGACAGGAGGCCAAGATCTTGCTCATCATTTAGACCATACATGGGCAACATACGGCCCGCGGGCCGTATGCGGCCCTCGGGCGCCCCCTGTGTGGCCCGCGATGGAATTGCACAAAAAAAAAAAAAAAAAAAAAAAATTTTTTTTTTTTTTTTTTTTTTTTTTACAGTGCACTTGAACGCAACATGCAATATACCCGCTGAATAAGTGTCCAAATGTTCATGTCATTCTGGGCAATACTCTTCTGTTATAGCATTTCAGTCTGAAATATGGAATATCTTTCAATAATATTTATGACTAAAAGGCTAAAAGTAATCTCATGTGTAAGAAATGACTGTTCTACATTGAAGTAGAAATTTAAATAATTAACTTGTTGGTTTGGGATTTATTTAGCTTCAAGAGTGCATTTTTGTTCTTGTGTGACCCTCAACACAGGCTTTGAGAATCCCGGGCCACTTACTGATACTTATGCTTAAATTAACCCACTCATATTCTGGTTTATTTCAAGAAAAACATTTCGGCTAGTGGAAATTCTAATTGGCTGGTAACTTTAAAATCTAGCAGCCATATTGGCAGGTGGTGAAAAAAGTTAATTTCAAGCCCTGCAGGGAGAGCAGGTGGTGACATAAGAGTGAGTGAGGAAAAGGATCAAATATTGGTGGTTAAGACTGAATAATGACATCACAATTGTTAATTTAAAATGAGTTATTCCTCTAAACCTGGCTTCAAATGCCCCAAATTTTTCGTGCTGGCGCCGTTCAGCCCTCAGCAAAATCTGGTAGCGAGGACATTTTTTTGTGGCCCTCTCTATCATCAAAGTTGCGCATCCATGGGTTACGGCATGACAATATTTGTTCGGCCCCCGGCAACAATCTGGGTTTCTCATGTGGCCCCCCATTAAAAATAGTTGCCCACCCCTGATTTAGACCAACCCAAAAACAATATTAATACAACTATTGTCACTGTGTTGTTGTGCTCAGAAATAATTGATCATCTCTCCTTGCTCTTTCAGAGAAAACATATCAGTGGCTTGAAAATGAGCAGACAGTCACACAGTGTCACAGCATCTACATCTCATTAAAAGGATCATACACTATTTCCACCACAATGGATTATACACACAGAGCAACAGTATAGTTCCACCACACTCACAGTTTGGTCAAGCTTGCTAGACTGTTTTTTTTGCCGGTTACATGAATGACAGTTGCCTTGAGTAATACGAAACACTCATACATTTTTATTCGGCTTGCCTCTCCCCCGTGTGTCTGAATGCAGAGGAGGAGCTGCCAGTGAAGCCTCAGAAGGACTGGGTCCACATGGACAAGCTGGAGCCAGAGAAGTTAGAGTGGACAAGAGACCTGCCTCCTCCCAGGAGGAGAGGAACCAAGAAGGTAGAGAGGGAGTAACTCCAATAGAATGATTAAGTACTCAAAAACTGTTCATTGGGCAAACTGTATTCATTGCTGTGGATTCAGTGGTGATATACTGGATTACATTTGACATTTTCTGCATTCAATTGACTTGACTTATCTGGAATGACAGTAGGCAATTTGGTACGGCTTAAGGGTCTTGCTTGTCTTGATTAGGGAGTGGACAAATGGATGTTGGACTTGTATCTATTGCTAGAATCTAACCTGTGACCTTTCAGTTTTGGGATAGTCTGTCTGACCCCCTGCTTGACAGACGGGTGAATAGTATGTGTGCTAGAAAGGATGAACATGGCTGAAGGTCTTTACATTGTGTTCATGAATCTTGGCTGATACAATATTTAGTTTTTGTGGATGAAAGCCTTAGTGACAAAGTGTGAGCTGAACTTGATTTGTGCCTCAACCAATCACATTCTGTGGGTCTGTGTTCTGATAGGCCATGCAGGCTCGTTTTGACTTTGCTGGCACCTTGATCCCGCCCACAGAGGATCTGCCCACCCACCTGGGTCTGCACCACCATGGGGATGAGCCTGAGGTCAGTATAGTCTCTCTCTAGTACTCCTTTCTGCTGCTTTCGTGTCTCAAACATGGTAAAAGACTAACAATATATTTGAAAAGAGTTTCCCCCTACACTTGGTTTAACTTTAAAATAGAGATTTAAAATACTGTCAGTGAACAAAACAACAACAAAAAGTAAGAAGGGAAATAAAAACATTAGAAAAGGCAATTGGTTGTTGCTAACTTTCAGGTCGCCGCACTATGTTATCAGGGAATACACAGGTACAAGGATCTTGTACAGGAGCCGTGGGGCAGACAGGCAGCAGGAAACACACTCAAAGGATGCGGACATGGAGTACACCATTACTGTAACTAGAAAACTAGGATAGAGACTCTGGAGTAAAATGCTTAGGGTTTGTAATAAATAACCTATTGCATGCAACAAAGCTCAGATGAAACTTTTGTGATCCCCATGGGGAACTAGAATATCAAAACATGTAATAAAAATAAAATAATTAAATGATAGAAAAGCAATAAAGTAGATCATAAATTATTGTGGGGTTTTGTAATATTCTGTCAGCAATTATGGGAAAGAAATTGACCACGAACATTTGTGTTTTTCTCTCAGGAAGAACAAACTGTCATGTATAAATATGAGCAGCAATATAACACAGTGAAAAGTAACACAGCTGCCAAGGCTAGCGAGGATTGCTGGAGATTAATTGCAGACCGTGTAAATGTATACGTAAAGATCACTGCTCTGTCATTAACGCACAGTGTTCATACTTTTAATTGATACAATATTGAGTCTGAGACTGAGTCATATTCACAAAGTCGGCCTCATGTTCCCCAGGGTGGCGGTGATGGTAGGTGCAATCTGTTGCATCAGTCAGTCTCGGGAATCCTATGAAAGAATTTCAGTGCACTTAACGCAACAATAAATGTAATTAATTATTGATTATTGATTGATAACGATAGTCAAACAAGTACAGGATAGTGGGTGTGCATGTTTGGAGTGCGTGAAACTACATTGACTTTAAGCTGAGAGAATTGCTGAACAGAATATTTAAGGTGATTAAAAAGGCCATGGAATCCACTGAGAATGGTGATGCAATTTTTCCAGAGACTTCATTGTTTTTTTTATGCATTTGGATCCAATAGCCTGAACATAGTCTCGCTGGCCAGCCTCCCCTCCCTTCCGTAAGAGGAGTCTCACGTTTTCAACAATCCAACTTGCAATTTTCAGCTTGTAGCAACGAGCTAGCGTCTAAGTTTCTGCCGTTAGCTTGCCAGCTAGTTAGCGTTGTTGTTTTCACTGCGGCGGCAGAGGACTATTTACAGCGACACACAGAGTAGGGATGGGCATCGAATTTCGAATTTTCGAATAATCGTTGTTATTATCAAGGTCGACTTTTATTATTGAAATTCGAAATTCGAAATTCGAAAAAAAAAAAAAAAAAAAAAAAAAATTTTTGAGTGAAATGTTGCATTGTCTCCCCTGATTCTAAGTATAGTCAAATCGCTATAAGCATTTTAAGCAAGGTTTATGGAAAAATGAATGGCGGATGAAATCCCATGAAGAGGGAGAGGGGGTGACTTTGGCACCCCTTTGGCACTCAGACCTGAGCCTACTAAATATTTAATGAACCACAACCACTCATGATTGTCAAAACTGTTTTTTATTTTCGAAAATGTCAATGTAAAAAAAATTAAAAATGTAAAAAAAAAAAAAAAAAAAAAAATTTTTTTTTTTTTTTACATTTTTTTTTTTTTTTTTTAAATTCGAATTAAATTCGAATTTGGCCAGCGAATTTCGAATAGTGTTTTTGCTAGAAATGCCCATCCCTAACACAGAGAGGAGGGAGCGGAAGCCACTATTGATTGACATGGTCGGAGCCAATGACAGAGCTTCTTAAGTGGGGAGCGAAAATCCAGCAGCGTCTGAAATCGACACTTCCAATGGGAGAGCAGCTGTTGAGCAGGGCTTATACCAGCAGTCTGTCTCCGTGCCGCGGCCAGACTCCTCTCACGGAAGGGAGGGGAGGGGGGCCAGCGAGACTAGCCTGAACATAACCAGCAGGTTAAGTGTGCAGCCTAAGTTACTATGTCCATGTGCCCCCAGAAAAGTGAGCCATTGCCATGAAAGCAAAAAGCCAGGGTTAAAGCCAAAGTTACCTCGCTAACTGACTAATCTTGCCTGGGTGCGACAGGCCCTGGTGACAGGTTTTTCAGTTAGTTCTGTCGTTGATGTTAACCTGGAGGATTTCTCCCCAGCTGGCAGGTTACTCCCTCCACGAGCTCTTCCTCCTGTCTCGGAGTCAGATCATCCAGCAGAGGAGTCTGTCCCTCAGCACTCTGGCCAGCATCCTCACAAAGGTACACAGCTATGCACACACAGACACATGTTTACGTAACACACAGAGACACCTGCATGTACAGTACTCGCTCACGTGGTTATTATTTGGGACTCTGCAGGCACGTGCCGGTGATTACGCATCAGTTTTGAGAGGCAGCGTGACGTCCACTCTGCTGGACGCTGGTCTGCTCTTCCTGCTACGCTTTGCGTTGGACGACAGCGTGGAAGGAGTGATGTCTGCGGCTGTGCACGCGCTCAGAGCCCTCCTGGTGTGCACAGAACACGAGGTAAGACGACTTTAAGCATTGCACCATGTTGGCAACACCTCCAATCCTCTTAATGTACGGTTGACTGTTAGGTTGAATGCGTTGTTGCATTAAACTATTAAACAAAATGATCCACAGCATTTTATGTAAATATCTGTTTTGCTATTCTCTTTTGATTCCCGTTTGATGAAAGCTTTTTGTCGTGTTGACCACATAATGATTCTACAGTGTGATTGGTGAACTGGTGCTTTTTGGACCTCTGTGAACACGGTCTGGTCCAGGGTTGTAACAACAACATGCACAGTGATCTGGATTGAACAAGATGGCTGACTAAACACATGAACGCTAAAACCTGCGTCCGCCTCGTTAATATGCTACACTTTTAAATTTGCTCTCCTAAACGTGGCAATGTCTGTTAGCTCTTTCCTGGGAAAAACAAATGTGTTATTTGAATGTGTCCAGCAGGTGAAGTAGCAGTTTGTAATAGAAAACAAACTCATGATCAGTGATCGCCACCATGGCAGAAAAGAGCAGAATCTACAGAACGTTTCACATTTGAACAGAAAATCCAAGGGGGGGAAATCACAATACTGGCATTGAGACACTATTTGATTGTCAAGTAATCTCTTGGAAGTGCAGTGCAGAAGCACTGCAGTAATTACTACTTGGCTCCAAAGATGTTGCCAATATAAATGATGAAGAAAAGAAAAAAGGATCTTGCGGATTTCTACTTCAATGGTAGAAGATTGGATGCACATCAAGCAAGAAGGCAATTACAAGATGCTGGCTTCTTAGAGAGCCTGCCACCATGAACCAATGGATAGATATTGTAAACAGCATGCAATATAGAACATGTGACAGAAAGAAAGAAAGAAAGAAAGAAAGAAAGAAAGAAAGAAAGAAAGAAAGAAAAAAAGAAGAGTACTGGACTAAATGGGACACATACCTGACTAACAAAGAGTCTGACAACTGAAACTATAGTAAATGCAAATGTGAAACGCAAAAGTGAGTGTTATAAAACAGAAAAAATAAAGTGTAAAAAAAAGGATGGATGCACATTGGTTACTTGTCACTGTCCCTCTGTAAGGACCGGGACCTAACATCTGGTCTCTCAGTGTCTTACCAGGTTTATCTCCCCTCTCCAGGAGTGTGTGGACAGCACCTTCTCCTGGTTCCGTGGCCTGGCCTCCTTCCCTCTACTGCCCTCCACTCAGGAAGAGGAAGACGAGGAGGACGAAGGGCTGGAGGAGTTCATGAAGATGACTGCCAAGGAGAAGGAGGAGAGGAAGACGGATCATGACGTGGCCAGCCAGGACGTGGTCAAGGTAACTCAGCAGCACATCTTCATGTAGAAGGGAAATAAATAATGGTTGACTGGTTCATTATTGGATCTCTGGTCTTGGGTTTCTCTCTGTTTCAGGGTCTGCTGAAGATGAAGCTGCTCCCCAGGCTGCGGTACATCCTTGAGGTGGTCCGGCCCTCGCCGCGGGTGGTGCAGGACGTCCTGGAGGTCCTGACCCGTATCGCTAGGCACTCCTCCACATCTGCCACTCAGGTAACAACAACACTTGTACCTCTTATTGTGCTACTCGCATCTTTTGCCTTGAACGATATTCAAGGGATTTATTGTATGTCACTCTTATGATCTATCATTCCTAATTGTCTATATTGCCAGCTGCTGGACTGTCCTCGCCTGATGGACACAGTGATGTCAGAGTTCCTTCCCACTTCCTGGACAATGCCGTCTTTGCCCCTCCCCCAGTCTGTTTATGGACTCCCATTGGCCAGCGCCATGAAGCTCATAAGGGTCTTGGCTACCTCTGGCAGACACGCCTGCGCCAGGCTGGTAGGTGCTGCTGTGGAGTCTGGCATGGGCAATGCCAGCTCAAGTGTTTGATTGGTTTATCTATACTCTAATTCCAGCAGTGTATGTATCTATGTATGTCTATGTATCTCCAGAACCGTTGTTTGGATCGACTTCAAACTTGGGGAGTGCGCTTAGGGGGACCTGACCAAGTGCAGTGCGAGAAAAATAAATAAAGAAATGCACCCACAGGGGGAGCTACATCGATATTTTACATTTTCATTGTGACATCATCAGTGATGCCAGGAGGGATGGGAACGGGCACTGACTATGAATGGGGGGAAGGGGAATGGGTAGGGGGGGTCGAATGGGGAGAAAGGGAGGTAGGGTACGGGCACGGATATTGCACTAGTTCTCTATTAATGAGAAATAATAATAATCAATTTGTTGGGTCCTACAAAATGCCATGTGTTTTTGAGCCACCTTATGTGCAACGGATGCAATAGTGAACACTGTGTATATTGATTTGCCAGTACATAGGACACACAAGTTCAACTGTGTCAACTGCAGTTCAACCTCTGGGATTCACTATTAACCGTTTTTGTGAGAAATATCCAATCAAATTCTTTCTACTCCTTGTTTTTATGCCTTTTTGTTAAGTACTTTGTAACCTCTAATTTTAAATAAATGCTATATAAGTGATGCTTATCATCACTATTTTTGTCTGTCTGTATGATTCCATTACTACAAGTATAAGTGTCAGTGTGTTGCTCCTCACTCTCCCCAGCTGAACTCTATGGGAGTGAGGGAGCGTCTGTCCCGCCTCCTGAGCACTGAACCCACTGAGCTGCTGCTGGAGCCCACCGAGGCCCTCAGGGTCCCTGCTGAGGCCTACAGACTGTGGGCTGTAGCTGCCAGCTACGGACAGGCCTGCAATTTATATGTGTAAATTATCTACCTAAAACATGTATACACACACACACACGCACACACAAACACATGCACATGCACATGCACACAAGCTACTATAAAATATCACAAACTCAAATTTTCAGTTTTGATATTACTGCAGAAAGCTGGAGACTTCTTTTTCAGTGGAATGAGCCTTTAAATGTAGAACATGTAGTACTTTGTACAGATCAACCTCACGCGAGAGAAACGCTTGGAAAGTGATATGGAGATAATTCATGTAGATAATTGTTTTATGAGACAGAATATTTTATAGTGTATGCATAGTGTGTTATAGTTTGTTTTTACACCACATGAAAAATTGTAACAGCTAAATATCTTCTCAGCGTGGGCACATTAGCAGAGTAAAGAGAAGAACTATCTCTTAGCTTCATTTGGAAGAAGTCTTTCTTGCCTTAGGGGGCTCTAATCAGTTTGTGTTACACACTAGTTTACTTAGTGATTCATGGAAAATGCTTTCAGCACAAACCACCATAGGATCACTATGCTACTTTACTAAAGCAACAGTTTGTATAATTAACATTTTGTATACAATCCTCTCCTCAACTTTTGGGTTTCTTCCCCCAGAGACCTGTATCCAGCTCTGGTGAAGGCGTTGCAGTCTGCGCACCGAGCACTGGGCCCCTCAGAGCCGCTGCTGCCCCTCCAGCTCCAGAGGGTCTCGGCCCTGCTCTCTCTGCTCACACAGGTCACACACACTGCTGGCTGCCACCAGGAGCTGCAGGCTGGCATGGTCAGGTAGGGATGAGTCAACATGGATGAGGATTGAATAGATGGTTCTTGTAGCAATGTGTTTGTTTAAAAAGCATAATATTATCCTCTCTACTTGTCACTACAGTTCCCAGGGTGCACAGTGCCCCCCTCCTCCTCCAGTGACATGGGGTCACGTGACTGGGCTGCAGGCCTCATTACTGGGGCAACTGAAGGGCTTAGTGAAGAGCCTTGATAACCCAGATGAGAAAGACAGCAGCCTGGCACTGATACCAGCCTACCTACTATACCTGGAGGCTTACTACCATCAGCTCTCTAGACAGGTACAGTACGACAAATATGTTAGTTCATTAGGGACTTTGACACATAACCATATAGAGCTCAACAGTGCCCGCCCACTTTTTCGCAGTTCTGGTTCCACCAGAGAATTCCCCATTCATTTTCTTCATAGACATTTTGAAAATTCCTTGTATAAAGAGTTTTAAGCCTGGAACCAAGAAAACCAGCCAGCAGATGAATCGTGAGTGACCATGAAACATTTCACTTAGAGCAACAACAACAACAAAAAAATAGAGGAAGGGGGGAAGAAAAGAAAAATCGAAATTATAATTACCCCCCTGTTTTTATTCTTGTTTTTGCTCCAAATGAAATCTTTCATGGTCACTGACAATCATCTGCTGGCTGGTTTTCTTGGTTCCAGGCTTATAACTCTTTATATAAGGAATTTTCAAAATGTCTATGAGAAAATGAATGGGGAATTCCCTTGTGGAACCAGAAGTGGGCGGTCACTGTTGAGCTCTATCGCAAATATCAAGTGATACTGTCATAACAAATCCGCTGTCAGCTGTCGAATTTAAGAAATCTGGCTTATCGCATAGATGCACACCGACATATATACGGTAGTTTAAATCTCCATTAGTGGCTAAGCTAAATTTGTGATTCAATAGCTGTGGGTAGTACAATTTAATTGAATGGTTGTTAATGGAGCAGAACAAGTACAAAATTCTAATAACTTGTACTCACTAATATGTAAATAATGTGAACCCCTCCCCTCTGACAGACCTGTTTCAGGCCAGTAGAGACTCTTCAGGAACTGGAGCTGCTGACGTCAGAGGTTCTCCTCCCAGTGCTATCCCACAATGCTGTGCAAAGCCTGATAAAGAACCTCAAGTGAGTGTGATTTATTATGAAGCACAGTGTAGCCAGTCAATTTGTAGTTTGTTTTGTAATTATGCCTTGTCATACTGTCACTTACTTAGGAATGGAAAGTTGCTGTTTTTTTAATCAAATGTAAATTATCTTAAATGTACTTTTAACAACACAAACTGGATTTACATCACTTTTTCCACCAACACTAGGTCTTCCTCGGTCGTGTGTAACTGGCAGTCTAGTCATCCAGGCACAGACTTCAGCCCTAGTCTTCCTAGTTTGACCTGCCCAGGATGGAGGGACCGCCCGGGGCTGGCTGCTCCCACCTCCCCCTTCCCTTTTCTGACGGGCCTGGCGCTCCTCCTGGATACACTCACAGGCATCCACAAAGGTCTCATCTGCAAAGTAGGTCTTCTTTAAGAAGCCTTCTTCATCATGCTAGGAACATTGCAAGCCAGATAGAAATATGCTGCCATCTTGTGTTGAGACACAAAAATCCCATAAAATGTATACAAATTTCCCCCTTTTCTGTGTCTGACTTTCTCCCTCACTCTCTAGTTCAGTGGTCTCCTCCTCTCAGAGCCTGTGATTGGCTACCTGCGTAGTTGCGGTCAGGCCATGCCCACCCTGTCTCACACCAGCGCGTGGCTCCTCCGTCACGAACACCACCTGATCTACCTGCTGCTCCGTCTGGCACACAGACTGGTAGGCCCCCTCCTAAATAAAACCCTAATTTAATAATCACCCCCTAAGATGCACAATATTGGATTTTTATTCATTTATTTGTTTGTTTGTTTGTTTATTGTTGTTTATTGTTTATTTATTTAATGTGGTTTATTATTTGTTATGCCGATATCCGATAGGCCTACCGATATTTTCTAACTAACTCCTTTGGCCGTTGCCGATAATACCGGCATATATTATATGCACTCGTTTTCTCCCCACCTAATTTCAGAGAACATCAAGTCTCTCCTGTAGTGGAATTCACACATTATTATACCTTCTCTTATCATGATGGCCCAGACCACTGACAGATGCAGACATAAATACAATGCTTTTCAAAATGTACACATTCACTTGGAAAAATAAGAAAACTACTTCAACTTAGATTATGTAAAACATGCCATTTCGTCAAGCATTTAGTCAAGCATCTGGGCAAAATTAAAGCGTCATTTTATCAGCCTCTCATATCGGCAGGAATGTTCGTTTCGGGCCGATGCCAATATTTCAGCCTTTATCAACCGATACCAATGATGTACCGATATCTAACTATGCTATCCCTATAGATATTATACAGTTCCTTCTTCCAAGCCTTGTTCCATTCAGCTTTTGTCCTATACTCAACATTATCTCATAATGAATGATCCCGGATCATTCATAGTTTTGAACTGAAGGAGATTTTAGTATCAGTAGGTACAGGTCAATGTGGTTTCCTTATCTGTCTGATCTTTGGATGGTTTTCCCAATAAGTTCCTTTCTCAGGTTGGGATAAAGTTTATTTCCCCATCCTCATGAGTCACGCCTGTTTATTGATTTCCACCCAGCGTCACCAGGCATGCATGCGTCGTTCTACCATCACCCAGCAATGTTTCTCTACCCTCTTTATCGCTCCTGTATACTCTCTCCTCCCTCCTCCTGTCTTTTTTCAGGTTCCCAATGAGCCAGAAGTGGCCAAGCACACCTCGTTGTACCACCAGGTGGCACTGGTCCTGCTGCCATGGCTACTACCAGGCAGCGAATACCTGGCCCATGAACTCCTCTCCACCATCATCTTCAGCAAGGACTTCATATCGTGAGTTTGTTTTAATGTTTTTGGGTTGAGACCTTTGGATAAAAAGAGAGCTAGGGCCGCACCACCATGGAGATTTCCAAATTGCATCAAGACTGTAACATCATATTGTGGTTTGCTGTGATACAGGCAGCTGGTAACAGCTGAATATAGTCCAGCAGTTTACTTACCCGTTTCGCCTAATGAACACTTCTGCTCCTCATAAACCAAAGAGCAAATATATTGAATGTTGCTGTAACTTCAGGAAAGAGGCATAACAATAATTGATAACAAAAAAAAGAAAAGAGGCTTAACAGAAGAGACAGCATAGTACATAGTTTTATGATGAGTTTCTTTCAGATTATGCAATATGTGAAAAACACAAAATGTGGTTCTAACCGTAATGAGCCCGTCTGCAAATTCTACGCCTTCTATTACCGCAGTACTGTAATAAAAAGTGGAATTATGTAATTGTTTGGCAAATCCACTTGGCTGCATACCGTCCCTGAAGTACATTGAGTACCATATGGATCTATGCATCAAACACAAAGCCCTGGATTATTGTACATGTATGTGTCATTGCCTCATTACGATGGATTGTAATTTTTGTTCATGGGCGTCTTATTCCATATGGAAAATAGAATTTTTTATCTGGTTCTCCCTAACTGCTACAATTTCCTGACTGATGCTTCCTCTTAGACTGTTTTCTGTGGTCTGGATCTAGTTTTGATGAAACAATGTAACACAGGTTTGGGAAAGTTTTATGACTTTAAAAGCCCCCTTCCAGTCTGTTTTTCTACCTGTTTAATGTCATAAAACTTCATATCCAAGGTTTCCCAAACTTTCCCAAACTTGTGTCACATCGTTGCATCAAAACTAGATCCAGACCACACCACAGAGTAACTAATTAAAGCCCCCCTCCAGTGTATTTGTCATTTTTAAGGTATTTGTCAGTTTTGATGCATGAAGAATGGCCAAAATATTTTAGTTAAGTTTAATGATCTTACAAGTCATTTGCATATCATAGCGTAAACGTGCTTTATAAATAAATTGTTACAATATTGCCTGATACATGGGGCCCTGGAGAGTACAGCAGGGAAGCAGACAATATGCGCTTTGTTGCCTTCTTATCCAGTGTTTTGAAGGTAAATCATAATTTACACAAATTACAATATATTCAAAGATTTCATGTCTTGCTTTTACCACCAGATTGGATCAAAAGAGCAGCTGACCTGTTTCCACCAAATCCCATTTTGTTTATTAGGCATAAGCTGACAGTGTGCTTGCTGTGTATTCACCTTATGTTCATACGCGGGGGTGGGCCAAATTCTTCCGGGTTGTGTTAACACTCCCGGCGGTCACCGCGCGAAATACAAAAGAACGTCAGAAGAAGAAAGTTGTTTTGATGCGGACAGTGCAGGGAGTAAAACAAAGAACGTAGCCTACTACTTTGAGCTTGGTACACAGCAAGCAAGCGGAGTATCCACTGTTAGTCAGGTCAGATAATGTTATCGTCGACAATGACGAGCACTTTCTTGTAAAACATACCTGGACTCCAACAAAGAAAGCTTCAGATGGTTTTCTCTCCTCCGAGCGCAGCGCGAGCCACTTATGAACGTATGAAGCCACTATAAGACCTGCAGACGTTAACGTAATTCCCTGGAATGTGAGAATTAACGAGCCAGTTACATGGCGTTGCATTCTTAGACATTGCCGTTATTTGGTATGTTACATACAATTGGCTAAATTATTAGTTAATTCAGAGTTAGATGATATTGGAGCAGCTCTTTTTCTTTTTTTTTGCCGGAAGTCGTGACACAACCACACAACCGGGTCAAATGGGCGTGGCTACATAAGGTGAATTATGACATTATTCACTTGATGTCTAATTATTTGTTTGCCTTGCAGAGAGGGCCGCAGCGGAGGACCTGAGGCTCTAGAGCTGGCGGAGCTGAAGCTCCATGAGGAACCGCACCACGCCTCTCCCTCCCTGCAGACTGTGGGCGGTCTCCTCAGGGAAGCCTGCGTCCAGCTCCCCTCCATCCGCGGCTGCTTCCTCACTCACCTGGCCTACCTCGAGACCTCCGTCCTGGTCTCGCGTGATGCCCATCTCGGCCGCAACCCCTGGATCAACTCCCAGCTCCTCCCGGAGCTCAGTGGCCCCGCTCTGCCCTCTGACTGGCCGTTCCTCCCGCTCGTCAGCCTGTATGAGCGGACAGGTGTGTCCGGCGATGGGCTGCAGGTGGAGGAGCTCCCTCAGGGGGCGCTGCAGGCGGTGACGCACTGTCTGCAGTGGCTGCTGCTACTGGAGGTCTGGAGGGAGGACGCGCTCAAGGTACATGGAGGACAGGAGATGCACGCAGGTTAAGCGGTAGGTTAGGCTGTAGATTGGCTAGATCAGTGGTTCTCAAATTGCAGTCCAGGGAACTGCAGGGGCCCTTGAGTGGGTTCCAGGGGGCCCCCAGCAAAAGGGGAATAATTTATTTTCACTTTAATTTGACCCTTGTGTCAATTTAGGGGTCCTTGATGTGAAAAGTTTGCTTACAACTGAGCTAGATTGTTTGCTTGTTATGCCTCCGCCGGCGATAGCCAGGCCAGCATTATGGTTTCGGGTTGTACGTCCGTCTGATGTTGGTTAATGCGATATCTGAGGAACGTCTTGATGGAATTTCATCAAATTTGTCTCAAACATCCACTTGGACTCAATGATGACCTTATTACATTTTGGTGGTCAAAGGTCAAAGTTCAAGGTCACTGTGACCACACAAATGCCATTTTCAAGCTCATTAACGCGATATCTCACTAACGCCTTGATGGAATTTCTTCGAATTTGCCTCAAAGTTCAAGGTGACTGTGACCTCACGAATGCCATTCTCTAGCTCGTTAATGCAATATCTCAGTAACGCCTTGACGGAATTTCTTCACATTTGGCTCAAACGTCAAAGTCTGGACAGACATGGATGTCGACTGCTCAACTGTTGGTATAGGCCTATATCCGCAGTGCAGTCGTTCTAGTTTTGTTTCTTGTTTTATATCAGTTGTTAAGGCTGAGGGTTGCTGGTAGAGTAGGTTAGTGGGGTAGGTTAGGCTGTAGAATAGTTAGATCAGTGGTTCTCAACCTTTTTACACCAAGTACCACCTCAGAAATGAACCACCATAGTATGAGAGGGAGGGAGTCCACGTACCACGTACCACAGGTTGAGAACCACTGAGTTAGATTGTTTGCCTCACTAACATCTGCTTTTGTCTATTCTGTTTTTCTTGCCTTCTTTTTTCTCTCTTCTCCCTCTTCTGCCATGCTTCCTTTATATAAGTTGTTCAGTTTCTGTTTATTGATAGTGTTTCATTAGATCTAGCTAGACTATTTTCTGTGAAGCCCTTTAGACCTGCCTGTGAATTTGGGCTATTATGGCTTGACTTGACTTGACTTGACAAAACCTCATTCTGATCTTCAAAAATATCTTCTCTCAACTGTATTTGTTATTCGACATCTGAAAACATTCTTTCATGTTGTAGGTGGTCCTCCCTGTAGCCAAGCTTGCCCGCCTGTCCTGTGTCTTCCTGTGTTCCAGTGACTTGTTCCTGGAGAGACCTGTCCAGAGGCTGGCCTGGGCTCTACTCCGACTGCTCACCAGGTTTGATCAAATATATCATGTTTAATTTTTCTTATTCTCTTGGGGCGTAACCTACAGTGAGCGAGAGAGAAGCAAACATATATTACATGGAGAGAAATGTTGACAGATCAAATCCGATAATAAATAATAAATATATATAATATAATAAATAAATAAATAAATAAATAAGATAGTTAAGAATCAAAGCTCTTCCGTATGCAGGCCCTCCAGACTGGACTCTTTGGACCTCGACATCCCTCCTCCAGGCCTGGCCTCCTTCCAGGACTTGTATTCTGCCCTTGTGGCCCAGTACGAGGCCGTGTCCTTTGGAGACCGGCTGTTTGGCTGCTGGGTCCTGTTGCCGCTGCAGCGGAGGTACAGCGCCACCATGAGGCTGGCTGTGTTTGGAGAACATGTGGGGATGCTGAGGTCTCTGGGGGTCACTCTGGAACAGGTATTGATGATGACGCTACGCTACCTTTTTTGATGATCATTAGTTGCATAAGATGAGATAAACAGTGCATTTTCGAGTGCAAATGTCTTTTATGGAGATGTTTCTGGAGTCATTTTTACTATGTTAGGAAGTCATGATTTGAGACTGCTTTTACCACTTAACAGATGCTTAGGATTTATTCAGTGTCTCCTGGTCTCTTTTCCTTACTCCCTTCATCTCTCGCTCCAAGCTGCCCATCCCTATTGAGCGATTCACCTCCCCCTCCGAAGACTCGCTCCCCCTCCTCCATCTATACTTCCGCTCCTTGGTGACGGGCACCCTGAAGCGCAGCTGGTGTCCCGTTCTGTATGTGGTCGCTCTGTCTCACCTCAACTCCTTCATCTTCTCTCAGCACGCTGCAGCACAGGTACGGCACAGAATGCCACACATAGTGCATGTAGTATGCACATAAAGAACTGAAAGGGAAATCTACTTTGGGACAGAAGTGAAATATGTCTTCTTTTTCAATCTCTCGTTCTGTATCTCACCAATGGGAAGCGCCACTCGGCATGACCAACCATGGAAGCTCCAATAACACCACCTCTGCCACCTGGCAGACTAATCATCTTTCAGATGACCGGGACGGACCGTCCCCTTATATAAAAGGTCGAGGAACCGTTCCAGTCATCTGAAAGATGATTGGTCTGCCGGTTGGCAGAGCTGGTGTTATTGGAGCTTCCATGGTTGGTCACGCCGAGGGGTGCTTCCCATTGGTGAGATACAGAAGGAGAAGTTAAGTAACCTCACGATTTCTGGAGAGTTCCCTCTTGATTGATTTATGAGCATGTCTCGCCCAAAGCTAAACAAGGAGACCAAGGCTCTCTTGATGATGTCTGCTGTGCTGATTTATGCCCTGTCTTGTCTGATTATGTCTTCATTGTGTTGTGAAGCCAAATGCAAATTTCCACACGACTTGTGGTAAATCCTTTTTTTAATAATATATAAATCTGTTCATTGAGGGAGTGAAGCAGTGACATTAGTATAGAGAGCGAAACAGATCTCCATTTTCTTTGAGAAAACAGCAACAACAAAGAAAGTAAAATATGACAAAAACAAAACAAAAAACAGCAAACAAAACTCTGCTTAGTGAAACCCCCCTCCCACCTAAATTGTCCCACCCTCCCCACCCACATTACATACCCTGGTAAGCTTCTGGGGAAACATCATCATCATTTTGTTTTCCATAGCACATCACAGTAATAGAATATATACAGTTAAACAGCCTGTTGCACATCATATCCACTCAGAGGAATCAACAATTAAATAAGCCCGCCAGTACACAAACATGACCAGAACCTCAAAACCAAACATTAAGTCCGGATAAACCAAACAATAGCAGCTCAGGAAGGGGTTTCCGTTTCACTTCTCAGGTAGTACTTTCAGATTTTCAAAAGATGTTATGAAAGGTTGCCACTTTGAATAAAAACTTTTGATTGACCCTCTTACCGTGAATTTGATGTTTTCAAGCTTAAGAAAAGATATACCGTCTTTTAGCCAGGTGGCCACAGACGGGGGAGTGGAAGACGACGGGCAAGAAGTGACATAAAAGCAATAATATCAGATTTATTCTGAGTTACTGTTAGGATCTCGTCTGGGATACCGAATATTGCGATTAAAGGGCAGGGTAGTAGTTCCATTTCGAGGACCTCAGACAGTGTCTCAAAAACAGATGACCAGTATTCGTTCAGTTGAGGACAGGACCAAAACATATGTGTCAAATTCGCTGGGGAGAAGGAACATATATATATCGGGTATATATCTGCTAATCTAGCTTTACTTAGATGAGCTCTATGCATGACTTTGAAGTGAATGAGCCCCAAACGTGCACATGATGAGGAGGTGTTGATTGTGGCAAATCCTGAATTTGCATTAAATTGGAGGCTGGCTTTGTAGATGGCACTCAGTGATTTTACAGGGATATGGGCACATTTTTTGATTTGAATGAGTGAGTCAGTGACATTTTCTGGGTCAAACATGAAGTAAAGTGTAAAGCTGGGGCATCCTGGTGGCTCACGTGGTAGCACGCGTCGTACACATGTCATCCACTCTCCCTCCCCACCTTTCCTTTGCTATGAGGGAAGAGTTTAAATTGGTTTAACTGTCTCAACTCATGGGAAATGGCCTGTGAATTCTCTTTAATGGTGGGATTTTAGATTCATTTCACATTTCAGGTTAACATCTCGGACATTTATCATCTTTTACACCCTTCAAGAACACCTTGCTTTAGGGCTAAAAAGTTGAAAACGTTGATATTTGCGGATGATGATTGGTCAAGTATACACAGCTGTAAACTGGAGTGCATTGATGGGACTTTTGATCATGAATCCCCTGTCCCTCTGCAGGAGGTTGAAGCGGCTCGACGCAGCATGCTGAGGAAGATCTACTACCTGACCGATGAGGTACTCGCATTGTTTTTCTGTTTTCCCAATCAGAATCTTCTTTATTTTATTTATTTATTTATTTTTATTTTGCATGATTTTTAGCGGGGGGGTCCTACTTCCTATCTGGAGGAAACCTCAGGGGAGCACGAGGACAACATGCAAACTCAGCACAGAAAGGCCCTTTTGATGAGCTCACCTGGGCAGTAGGCACTCAAGCGCAAATTATGCTCGAGCGAAATCGCCGGCGCTGAATGCGTCGAGGGGGTCGCCGCAGCTGGGCGTCCTATCGGCGCAGCTCGGCGTAGGGGGCGTGCAGCTCCTCGAAAATGGGAATCCGCGGCGTCAACTCCTTGTTGTGAGGAATGAGGAAATGCCATTTGCTTGTCCCTCATCTAGCAAAGCCTTCTGCAGGCTCACCGGACTGAGTTTTGAAATGGAGGGACAATAAAATGTGCCCCCACCGACATGATTGCAAGTTCTTGGTAAACGACACGATAACGTTTTTGGACGTGTTTTGGTTCAAGTATGCACAGTCTCGCTGTCGCCGCTCGGCGGCGGCAAGGCTCCAAGTCGAGGTTGTGCAGAACCTTGTCAGCGCCTTCAGGAAATGGGGATGGGGACACAACCTCAGCGCCCACAGCTCCCCAGGCGGGAATCAAACCCAGGACCTTCTTGCTGTGAGGCGACAGCGCTACCACTGTGCCACTGTGCTCATTTAATCTTCCCAAGAATCTTCTTTCCTCCATTATGTCAAGTTTCCGCTTTCTCTCTGTCTCTGACGTTATCCTCAGCACAGTATTTATTGATCCTATCCACTATTCCCTCGGCTCACATATCACTCTGACAACATTCTTTCCCCACACATCCCTTCAATGCCTCACTCAACTTCTGTCTGCTTCTCGTCTCGTTGACCACATGTCCGATTGAGGATATTTGAAGCCCTCAGACAAATAACCATATGAATTCATTTTGAAAGTTTTTGAACAGCGCCCGCAGCTGCAGTTACAGTCGATCCAAATTGGTTGGAGAGGGAATGTTGTGCATCCCATGAAGCCACACAACCTCGTCTCTCTGTAACACTGCAACATAAGCCACGCCCACTTTCAGACATGAGACAATATCCGTTGAATCGCGTCCGCACGTTCCCCGGAGTTACCCTTTCCTTTAAGAGCCATTGTTTCATATCATTTGTTTTCACACATGAGTAAATCTTCAGGAGTTCACTGCCTGTCTGAAAAGGGCTATAGATGGTTCTGGTTCTGAAAGCCACAGTATGTAACTATTTTACCATTAATGTAACAGCTTCTAAGTCATTTTGATGGCACACTGTCTCTAATGGCGAGAATGGCGCCTCTCAGACCAATAGCAGGTGGAGTTGTGGCTCTGTGGGTCTCTGGTCTCGCGCGAGCTGCGCAAGAACCCCAACTTGGCGACGGCTAGGGCTGTCCCTGACGCGTCGATTAGGCGACGTAATCGACTACGTAAATGCATTGGCCTGCATAACGTGCGTCAATGCGTCAGAATTAACTGAATGAAAGATCATTAGTACACTAGATAGCTCCATTCCAATATCAGATTTCAAAATAAAAGTTTTTAATGGCTTCTGTGTACGTTAGACTTGTAGACTTTTATTTCGGGAAAAATCTGACCGGAAGACATATTGTTGTCGGATTAGCGGAAGCAGCTAACGTAAGGTAGAGAAAGTGAAGTCGGCTCCGTCTATCACATGGATTTGTTATTCCAAACTGGTAGTGTGAAGTTGGCTCCGTCTATCACATGGATTTGTGGGACAGGACAAGCTACCAAACATTGTCCACGATCATCTAAAGTGTGGGAGTATTTTAGACCGAGACCCACGATGTGCTGCAATGTAATGTAACGTTGTAATGTGCAACAACAACAATGTAATGTAACGTTAAACTCCGCAAATTGGAAATGACATAAACATAACCTACCCAGAGCGCGTGTCCTGTTGATGGGCAACAGACAGCACCAAGTCAGTCCTGTTGTAACCATGCTTTTAATGCACTTTTTGATCACGCATATTGATTATCAACATGTGGAACGTGTTTGTTAGTGTAGGCTCTCAATTTATCTGTTGTCTGTTGTTAATGCCTGGGAGTGAGCGAGCGCAGGCATTAACAACAGATAAATCGAGAGCCTACATTAGTATAATGTTAGTCACTTACAGAGATGTAAACTAGTCACTAACTAGTCCTAAAATAGGAGGATTTTTGAGTGGTTTTATGTCTGACCTGGTATCTGTCACCTTTTTCACTACCAATGACTTTGCATCCCTGCACTTAATTAATGGAAGATAAATAATTTCAATTACTTTCCTTACCGCACATTAATGAAAAAACATGTATTTGCCAGTGATTATCTTAACTGCACACATTACTCCAGTTTAAACAATCTGTCAGCAATCCTTTTGAATTTGACGGCCACATTCCCATACTCAAAAACCAATGGGTGATGTCACTGTGACTCCGTCCATATTTTTATACGGTCTATGGCACAAACAGAAACAGTCAAATAAGGCTGCAAACTGAACGACGTACAAACAGGAAAGTTACGCTTGTTCACACCAAAAGCATCTCAGAAATATCGAGCAGGAGCCTTGCCATTCACACCAGAAGCACTCTGTTTTGCTCCACGCCTCGCTCTGTTTTGCCCCGCGCCGGTCACAACTTGCATTGACGACTTCATGCCTGGCTGCTCGTGGCTCGCGTGAAAAATAGACCAGGTGCCGAAATTATCGCTGCTGCACGAATGCAGCGTCGCTTGCTTCGGCAAAGCGAGGCAACGCGCTGCGGCCGGTGTGATCGATCTGAGGCGTTGCTTCAGCGTAGGATAGGCGTCTGGTGTGGTTGGGCTGTACTGTAAGTAGCATAGTTATCATCCTGTAATTACCAATTGTGGCAGCAGAGGCCGCTGTTGCTGCTGCTCAGATTTCTCCATGTTCGAACTTTAAAATGGCTTCATTTAAACCACCACTCCCTCCCCCTAACCTCTTCTGCTCCTCTCCTCCTCCACTTCCTATCTCTCTGCCTCATGTCCAGGTGTTGAGGAACCACCTGCTGCTGTTCCGTCTGCCCCAGCAGAGCTCGGAGCTGGGCTTTGATACATACCAGCAGTTGCCTCCCATCCGAGCCAAGTACCTGGAGAGCGTCCTGGGAGCTGAGGACAGCAGCGACCGCAAAGGTGACTGAGCGGGGGGGCAGATGGGAAGAGTGAATGTACAGAATGTACGCACACATTCATTCCAACTCCTCAGAGGTATCAGGTCTAAGTGAGCCTTTCTTGGACGGAGAACTAACATAGTACCAAGAGGATGAAAATGCTGATTCGCTGTGTGGCCTCTTTTACAAGAGGAACATAATGTTTGTAGTTCAGAGGTATAGTCGCAGCCCTGGGTCAAGTAGGATTTGCAAATAATTATTAGCACTTAATTTTAACCCGCTTCAGAAAGTTTCGACCATTTCAGGAAAACCTGAACTATCCTAATGAAGCAAGCATGACGGATCTGGTAAAACAAAAGTTTAAAACAAATTATTTAAGCATTTTTTGCAGATACTGTTTGGCCCCGGTCTGGTAACGCAACACAACACAACACAACACAACACAACACAACACAACACAACCACAACCACAACCACAACCACAACCAACTCAATTTATCTGTTGTCTGTTGTTAATGCCTGGGAGTGAGCGAGCGCAGGCATTAACAACAGATAAATCGAGAGCCTACATTAGTATAATGTTAGTCACTTACAGAGATGTAAACTAGTCACTAACTAGTCCTAAAATAGGAGGATTTTTGAGTGGTTTTATGTCTGACCTGGTATCTGTCACCTTTTTCACTACCAATGACTTTGCATCCCTGCACTTAATTAATGGAAGATAAATAATTTCAATTACTTTCCTTACCGCACATTAATGAAAAAACATGTATTTGCCAGTGATTATCTTAACTGCACACATTACTCCAGTTTAAACAATCTGTCAGCAATCCTTTTGAATTTGACGGCCACATTCCCATACTCAAAAACCAATGGGTGATGTCACTGTGACTCCGTCCATATTTTTATACGGTCTATGGCACAAACAGAAACAGTCAAATAAGGCTGCAAACTGAACGACGTACAAACAGGAAAGTTACGCTTGTTCACACCAAAAGCATCTCAGAAATATCGAGCAGGAGCCTTGCCATTCACACCAGAAGCACTCTGTTTTGCTCCACGCCTCGCTCTGTTTTGCCCCGCGCCGGTCACAACTTGCATTGACGACTTCATGCCTGGCTGCTCGTGGCTCGCGTGAAAAATAGACCAGGTGCCGAAATTATCGCTGCTGCACGAATGCAGCGTCGCTTGCTTCGGCAAAGCGAGGCAACGCGCTGCGGCCGGTGTGATCGATCTGAGGCGTTGCTTCAGCGTAGGATAGGCGTCTGGTGTGGTTGGGCTGTACTGTAAGTAGCATAGTTATCATCCTGTAATTACCAATTGTGGCAGCAGAGGCCGCTGTTGCTGCTGCTCAGATTTCTCCATGTTCGAACTTTAAAATGGCTTCATTTAAACCACCACTCCCTCCCCCTAACCTCTTCTGCTCCTCTCCTCCTCCACTTCCTATCTCTCTGCCTCATGTCCAGGTGTTGAGGAACCACCTGCTGCTGTTCCGTCTGCCCCAGCAGAGCTCGGAGCTGGGCTTTGATACATACCAGCAGTTGCCTCCCATCCGAGCCAAGTACCTGGAGAGCGTCCTGGGAGCTGAGGACAGCAGCGACCGCAAAGGTGACTGAGCGGGGGGGCAGATGGGAAGAGTGAATGTACAGAATGTACGCACACATTCATTCCAACTCCTCAGAGGTATCAGGTCTAAGTGAGCCTTTCTTGGACGGAGAACTAACATAGTACCAAGAGGATGAAAATGCTGATTCGCTGTGTGGCCTCTTTTACAAGAGGAACATAATGTTTGTAGTTCAGAGGTATAGTCGCAGCCCTGGGTCAAGTAGGATTTGCAAATAATTATTAGCACTTAATTTTAACCCGCTTCAGAAAGTTTCGACCATTTCAGGAAAACCTGAACTATCCTAATGAAGCAAGCATGACGGATCTGGTAAAACAAAAGTTTAAAACAAATTATTTAAGCATTTTTTGCAGATACTGTTTGGCCCCGGTCTGGTAACGCAACACAACACAACACAACACAACACAACACAACACAACACAACACAACACAACACAACCACAACCACAACCACAACCACAACCACAACCAACTCCACCTTTAAGAAGGCTCTGAAAGTAAAACTGCTCAAATCCTATTTGTAATGAGTATCTACACCCCTCTGATCATGGAACTGTTATTGTATTATGTATTATGTGGTATGTATGTTCTATGTGTTGTATTATTCGTTATGTGATCTGTGTGTTTTACATATGTATATTTGTCCGCTGATACCCTGTAGGCCTTTGTTATGAGATCAGGCTCCCTTCAAAAGCTTTAAATAGCTTCCTGGGAGACCTGGCAAACACTCACATTGTAAATCATCACCATGAAATGGTGATGATTATGAATGATGACGATGATAATAATGTACGGTGATGACGATGACGATGATGATATGTATGCGTGTGTGTGTGTGTGTGTGAATACATTTTTAATTTCATATCATTTCATTTCAACCCTTAACCTGTAAGGAAACAGAGAGGGATCTGATGTTTTTCCTTGTAATTATGAATAGTTGCTGGTTTGTGCTGAAATACAGACCAATGTGATTATCGGCATAGAGTAGCGAATGGCCTATTTGACAAGTGCCTGTGTGTCATAAAAACAATTTTGAATAAAACATGCCTTTTGTATGTACCCATTATGTAACCATAACTCTTTTTATCTTGCCTTTGTGTAAAGGAGCAGCACTGCAATAATAACCAACAAAAAGAAAATACTTTTTTAATTGAATTTGTAAAGCTTGTCTTTGTCGACTGCCACACCACTGATGCAGCACACACACACACACACACACACACTAGTGCTGCACGATTTGGGGAAAAGGTGCGATTAGCGATTAGGGTGGACAATATTGCGATTGCGATTGTGATTGCGATATAATAAACAAGAGGTATCTAGGGATGTGCCAGCATGAGTTTTTGACGGTATGATAACCTTGGACAAAAATACCACGGTTTCACATATCACAGACTAAAATACATGAAATATGTTACAATTTAAAATATATTAAAACTAAAAAAATAAAACAATTTGAAATTAAATTATCTTTACAAAAAAATAAAAAAAATTGAGACATTTGCCTGTCCCAAACATGTAAAAAAGAAACACCAGTCAAATAGAAACTGCACTGTGTTACAGCACATAGAAGATGGCTCAGCAAAGTTGCAAAGTTATGCCTACCCCACACTACAGGATTTTCAAATCCTTGAAGATTATAAAAATCTTGAGAGCCCACACACTACAGGACAGAGAGAGCCGATTTTTTAACATTTCAATCTTGGGACACACACACAATCGCGTCTGTTCAAACGCAACCCCACACACTAGAAGATTATGCCGAAGATTCACCTTGGAAGCAGGGCTCGACGTTAACTTTTAAAATGCCTATTCAGTGTGCGCACCGGGTGTAGTAGTGTCATTTCGTTTTCTAAACAAATTTTATTTTTTGTTTTTATAATGCATTTGCACTGAAAGGATTTGTTTAACTAATATTTGCGCGGACAGCCGCGTCCATTCGGGGTGTAGGCCTACTGTGCACAGCCAGTCGAAAACCGTCTGCACAGGTGTCTTGTGGAGGGGCGTGTCTGCTGATTTGACTCACTTTTCCGTGCGGACACTCGCCGATGCGGGAAGCTGAGACCTAAGCGCTTGTTGTAGGCTACATGCTTTGCAGTATAGCATTTAGTTTTCCGTCCCGTTCAAAGACGCACGGGTATTTCACCTCGATGACAATTTCCTCGTTCTTTGTTTCTGTGCGGGGCTGCGAGCGGACGCGGACCAGATTATTTTGCGAAAAACTGTAATGGAAACGCAGCTACTACTGGCTCTCTGCTCAAGATGCAATCGCCTGTCGGGTTGTAAATATCTAACATGTTAGATATGCCCGATTCACAATCGGGAAGAGGCAGTCTTCCCGATTGTGAATCTTTGAACCCCACACACTACAGGATCATTTGGGAAGATTATCTGCCCGACGCGCTTCAAATCGGGAGCACCCCCGAGAAAATCGGGAGGGGGGAATCTTGGCCATAATCTTGCAAATTATCCTGTAGTGTGGGGTAGGCATTAGTTACATGTCTGTCCAGCAATACTAATGAATAGGGGTGTCACAATATATCGTCCCACGAAATTTCGCGATAGTAAAACGTCACGATATGTATCGTTGAGATGAAATCTCATATCGCGAAAAAAAAAAAAAAAAAATCTCCAAAAAATAGACTAAGAAACGTCTTTGTTTGTTGAAGTTCAATGTGTGGAAAGTAGTTCAGTTGAACAAGTCTCTGAAGAGACACATGAGAAGTTATACAGGAGAGAAACCATTCAATTGAGTTTCTGGCAAAACTGTTTACTTGACAGGAAAAACTGAAGATGCATAAAAAATAGATTAAGAAAAGTCTTGTTGTTTGAGTTTGAAGAAAAACTGAAGATGCATAATGAGAATTTATACTGCTGAGAAACCTTTTAGTTCAAAGTAAATCTAAGTGACGGTGTAACTCATTCTATTTCAAGATAAGCCTTATCTCCAATCTCATGTTTTTTCTAGTTGTTATTGTAATAACAATTTCCCACAACAGCATGTTTTGTATTTGTGGATTTCAAATAAAATACTACTTTTCCAGTCATATATTGTCATTATTCAAGTTTAAAAAAATATTGTTAAAATCGTATCGTATCGTTATCGTGATACGTATCGTATCGTGAACTGAGTGTATCGTGACACCCCTACTAATGAATGATACACCCCGTTTATTTATTTTGTAGCGACAGATGGCCTTAAACGCCACACTCACGTGACGCTTCTTGAGAGAGAGAGGTGAGAACGTGCATCTGCAGACTTTTAACGAGGGACCATGAAGGCGTCATGTGACAGGCTAGTTAGCTAGCCTGGAGGTGATGCTGCCAGTGCTGGCAGCTGCGACAGTGTTTTGCTATCAACCTTGTTAATCTCGTTATATTCTTCATCACAGCGGGTCATCCCCACTGTGTACTTAATCGCGCACTAGTTCTGCATAAGCACCTGCAGCTCTCTCCTTATTTTACTGACGTTCTCACTGATCACACGGCTGTTTACATGCGTTTCTGAACGAACAGCTAGCTAGTTATTAGCATAGCTTGCTGTTAGCGATCATGGATGTTCTCTCTCGCCCTCTCGGTAGATAATATGTAACCTTGCTGCACATAACATTACTTATTTGCGGGAGTGCATGGGAGAAGTCTCCCGCAGGTATTGATGCCCAGTGTGATGGCAGAGAAACGTGTGTTTGCTGCGTCGCGTCTAACGTTAGTTTAGAGGAGGCTCTCACACACACACACACACACACTCAAAAAGACGTGAAAAAAATAAAATAATCGCACACTTTTGCGGTTATGTAATCGCACGTGCTGACATCGCGATTGCGATTGCGATTCGATTAATCGTGCAGCACTAACACACACACACACACACACACACACAAACACAAACACAAACAAACACACACTGAAGACTTTCCAAATCAAAAACCATCCAACTGGGTCTCTCGGGGGGACATACTAGCACACGATCCAGATAAACAATGCATTGTGCCCTTAGATCAATAACGCTCACTCTGAAATCCTGCTAATCTTCTCCAACATGGATCCCATTAATTTTCCACTGAAGCTGCCCTAACTGTTGCCTTTGTCAAATCACATTTGGAAAATGCCCATAAGGGACAAGCGTGGACAAAGGGATGCCTGTGTTTTCTGTGCTGTGTGTCTGTGCTCGTCGGTCACACAGCAGGTTGGATGGATCCAGTCCAACCAAACGCAACCTAAATAAAACATAAAAAGCATTATGTCATGTGCTGGCGAAATGAAAAGCTGGACTTAGATAACCCATTACATGTCCCGCATGACGGCTTAACGACAAAATCCGAGGGAGTCTTTTTCTGGACAGTATTACCTTTCAAATGTAGCCAGACTGATATCAGAACACTTCTCATTAAGATTTTACTGCGGCTGTAAAGTGGACTTTCCATCCAGCCAACAGCCTGTCCAGTATGGGGGGGAAAGAGAAGTGGTGCTTTTTGAATGAGTTTATTCCTGTCCAGGAATACGACCCAACAGCAAATAAAGGATATCAATCTCACAGCACATTTTCCAAGTCTTTTCCTGCATCATTTGGACCCATAATCGGTGTCAAAGTGTCCATCCATCCATTGTGCAACAAAACACTTTTCTTTGTGAATTTCTGTTTCTTGTTCAACCAATTTGTTTTCGTTTTCCCATCTAGTTATTGTTTGCAGCACAGAGAGCACCTCAAAGCACTGGCACCAGATTGACATGATGTTCTTTATTCATGCCTTTATTTGGCCCTCTATGTAAAACCACATGGACTAAGAGACCCTATTTTTTAGGTTTTAAGACAAAAAGTCTATTGATAAAATAACTGTCCAAATTCCTTTCCCAGAGGAATTCCTTGGCGTCTAATTAGCCACTGAAAGACAATGGCCACTCCTGTGGGTAATACTGGTCACACGGTTTGCTCCACATCTGGTCTCTATTTTGTCTCATTCATGAGGAAATATGCAGAGTTGTTTCCCCTAAATAAGCAATAAAACTCAAGGAGGCTACATAAAGAGAGTAATAGGCCAGTAAATAGACACTCATCCAGTTCCTGAGACGACCATCTTAGTTTGACCTGTAGGCAGACTTTCTTTCAAGCAGCTTTTAAATCATACAAAAACCTTGTTTAAGCCAATACAACACTAGGGAACATTTAAGACTTATTTTTTGGCTCCCATCTTTGCTGAACAACATCCAGCTCCAAGGCATGTCCGTTGCACCACTAATCGACACGCATCTCTTTTGTCGAGACTGATTTGTGGAGGATTTGTGAATTTGTGTTGGAAGTACCTCAGCATGCTTTATGTATTGACACGTAAACATGCTGCAGCAGGAAGTACCTCAGCATGCTTTATGTATTGACATGCTGCAGCAGGAAGTACCTCAGCATGCTTTATTTATTGACATGCTGCAGCAGGAAGTACCTCAGCATGCTTTATGTATTGACATGCTGCAGCAAGAAGTACCTCAGCATGCTTTATGTATTGACACGTAAACATGCTGCAGCAGGAAGTACCTCAGCATGCTTTATGTATTGACATGCTGCAGCAAGAAGTACCTCAGCATGCTTTATGTATTGACACGTAAACATGCTGCAGCAGGAAGTACCTCAGCATGCTTTATGTATTGACATGCTGCAGCAGGAAGTACCTCAGCATGCTTTATGTATTGACATGCTGCAGCAAGAAGTACCTCGGCATGCTTTATGTATTGACATGCGGCAGCAAGAAGTACCTCAGCATGCTTTATGTATTGACACGTAAACATGCTGCAGCAGGAAGTACCTCAGCATGCTTTATGTATTGACATGCGGCAGCAAGAAGTACCTCGGCATGCTTTATGTATTGACATGCGGCAGCAAGAAGTACCTCAGCATGCTTTATGTATTGACATGCGGCAGCAAGAAGTACCTCGGCATGCTTTATGTATTGACATGCTGCAGCAGGAAGTACCTCAGCATGCTTTATGTATTGACACGTCAACATGCTGCAGCAGGAAGTACCTCAGCATGCTTTATGTAGTGACATGCTGCAGCAGGAAGTACCTCAGCATGCTTTATGTATTGTCATGCTGCAGCAGGAAGTACCTCAGCATGCTTTATGTATTGACACGTAAACATGCTGCAGCAGGAAGTACCTCAGCATGCTTTATGTATTGACACGTAAACATGCTGCAGCAGGAAGTACCTCAGCATGCTTTATTTATTGACACGTAAACATGCTGCAGCAGGAAGTACCTCAGCATGCTTTATTTATTGACACGTAAACATGCTGCAGCAGGAAGTACCTCAGCATGCTTTATGTATTGACATGCTGCAGCAGGAAGTACCTCAGCATGCTTTCTGTATTGACATGCTGCAGCAGGAAGTACCTCAGCATGCTTTATGTATTGACACGTAAACATGCTGCAGCAGGAAGTACCTCGACATGCTTTATGTATTGACACGTAAACATGCTGCAGCAGGAAGTACCTCGGCATGCTTTATGTATTGACATGCTGCAGCAGGAAGTACCTCAGCATGCTTTATGTAGTGACATGTAAACATGCTGCAGCAGGAAGTACCTCAGCATGCTTTATTTATTGACACGTAAACATGCTGCAGCAGGAAGTACCTCAGCATGCTTTATGTATTGACACGTAAACATGCTGCAGCAGGAAGTACCTCAGCATGCTTTATGTATTGACACGTCAACGTCCCAACATGCTGCAGCTATAGGCACAGGGAGAAAGGATGATCAGATCACAGGCTGATCCAACTTCTGTGGAAATTCCTCAAGACAATTCAAAATGAGGCTCAGTAGTGTGTGTGGCCTCCACGTGCCTGTATGCACTCCCTACAACGTCTGGGCATGCTCCTGATGAGACGACGGATGTTCTCCTGAGGGATCTCCTCCCAGACCTGGATCAGGGCATCAGTCAACTCCTGGACAGTCTGTGGTGTGGCGTCGGTGGCTGGAACGAGACATGATGTCCCAGATGTGCTCGATTGGATTCAGGTCTGGGGAACGGGCAGGCCAGTCCATAGCATCAATGCCTTCGTCATGCAGGAACTGCTGACACACTCCAGCCACATGAGGCCGAGCATTGTCATGCATGAGAAGGAACCCTGGGCCCACTGCACCAGCATATGGTCTGACAATGGGTCTGAGGATCTCATCCCGGTACCTAATGGCAGTCATGGTACCTCTGGCTAGCACATGGAGGTCTGTGTGGCCCTCCAAGGATATGCCTCCCCAGACCATCACTGACCCACCGCCATTCCGGTCATGCTGGAGGATGTTGCAGGCAGCAGAACGTTCTCCACGGCGTCTCCAGACTCTGTCACGTCTGTCACACGTGCTCAGTGTGAACCTGCTCTCATCCGTGAAGAGCACAGGGTGCCAATGGCGAATCTGCCAATCCTGGTGTTCTGTGGCAAATGCCAATTGGGCTGCACGGTGTTGGGCTGTGAGCACAGGCCCCACTTGTGGACGTCGGGCCCTCATACCACCCTCATGGAGTCTGTTTCTCACAGTTTGAGCAGAAACATGCACATTAGTGGCCTGCTGGAGGTCGTTTTGTAGGGCTCTGGCAGTGCTCCTCCTGTTCCTCCTTGCACAAAGGACCAGATAGCGGTCCTGCTGCTGGGTTGTTGTCCTCCTACGGCCCCCTCCACGTCTCCTGGTGTACTGGCCTGTCTCCTGGTATCTCCTCCATGCTCTTGACACTGTGCTGGGAGACACAGCAAACCTTCTTGCCACAGCGCGCATTGATGTGCCATCCTGGATGAGCTGCACTGCCTGAGCAACTTCTGTGGGATGCAGACACCGCCTCATGCTACCTCTAGTGGTGAGGGCACTGGCCAAATGCAAAAGTAACCAAAAATCAGCCAGAAAGGATGAGGACAGGGAAATGGTCTGTGGCCACCACCTGCAGAACCATTCCTTTATAGGGGTTGTCTTGCAAATTGCCTCTCATTTCCACCTGTTGTCTGTTCCATTTGCACAACAGCAGGTGAAATTGATTCACAATCAGTGTTGCTTCCTAACTGGACAGGTTGATATCCCAGAAGTGTGATTGACTTGGAGTTACATTGTAATGATTATGTGTTCCCTTTATTTTTTTGAGCAGTGTATATATATATATATATATATATATATATATATATATATATATATATATATATATATATATATATATATACAGTATATATTCAAATAGGTGTGTCCAAACATGTGACTGGTAGTGTGTGTGTGTGTGTGTGTGTATATATATATATATTATATATATATATATTTAAGCAATATAGCATGAGAGCCAGTGTGTTGTGGCATATATATCCCGCTGATCAGCTGGGATCAGCGGGATCCCTGCGGCCTCATGGGATAACTGCTGAGCAGCGGGATATATGCCACAACACACGCAGCTCGAGTGCTATATTGCTTTTATAAAACGGTTTCCAAGTATGATAATATAATAATAATAATAATACGACAATACGACAATACTGTAAGTCCGACTGGCATGGCATTCTGATAGAGTCAGTTGAAACACTACTGTAAGGCGGGACCTCTAGCAAGAAGATAGACGTGTGGGTGATTTGATTGGATCGTTCTGGAGACTGAAGTTGACATTGGCCAATCCTGGCGCTTGCTGAGAAGCTGAGAGCTTTCTGCAAAGCCCGACACCAACTAACGTTACGTCTTATTTAGAAATGCGGGGTTAACAGCCTTTTTTTTGCAAAGAAGACATTAGCCTGCGTCTATTCTTGTACAAAACATAATTTTCTGCAAAGTATTAGTAAAGTTATAAGCGAAGATCGATTCACAAGGATCTGACAGCTGTCTCCGCCATTTTGTTTTTTCTACATTGTCATTTGAGGTAACCAAAGCCTTTTAGTAAGAGAGTTGCGCCATCATGCGTCATGGCTCTTCAAATAATAATCAATGGCCATGGGTTATGAGAGTGGTATACGGTATTTATACCATGGCTGTGAACCAATCAGATTGCTTGATTTGAGAGAGCCGTTTTATAAATATATATATTATACACACACACTACCAGTCACATGTTTGGACACACCTATTTGAAAGTATCATGTTTTTCATTATCTTAAATCCATTTTGATCTAAAGGCTTATGCTTAAATGCTTGAAATTATATATATATATAAAATACAAATAGCGAAGTTCACGCCTATGTGTGAATTTCTTTCCAAAGCCTTTGCCTTTCCATCAAAGCAAAGGGCGGCTGCTTTAAAGAATCTAAAATATAAGATAGTTTTGATTTGTTTGATTTCATTTTTTGAACAGTTTTTTGGTCACTGCATAATTCCATTTATGTTATTTCATAGTTATAGTTTTGATGTCTTTGCTGTTATTCTACAATGTGGAAAAACAAAAAAATAAAGAAAATTTTTGGTCCGGGTATAAAGTATATTTGTGTTTTCAATTCGTAGTCGCATAAGGAGAATGTGCATATTTGATTTCTCATTGTCTGAGTGAAGGATGCTAAAAGCAATATGACTCTGGCCTGGGTAAACCCAGCCTCCACGTGACCTCCAAGTCTGTGACGTCACGTTGAAGGCTGGGTTCACCCAGTCTAATATGACTCGCCCACGTTTCATTTTTCAAACGTCAAGTTGAAATTGAAAATACTCACAGAGGTGGTGGGCGGGTCCGGGTATAAAGTATATTTGTGTTTTCAATTCGTATTCGCATAATGAGAATGCGCATAGAAATCAAATATGCGCATTCTCCTTATGGGACTATCAATTGAAAACACAAATATACTTTATACCCGGACCATTTTGCGTGTCCAAACCTGTGTGTGTGTGTGTGTGTGTGTGTGTAGCTCATCTCCCTCTTGACTCTCGAAACATGGTTACATGTAATACTATGGTAATGAAGTGTATACAGTATATATATACATACATACACACATTCATATACATATATCCTCTCTGTCCTTGTCTGCCATCTCCTCTTTACGTCCAATGTGTTTTTCGTCACTCTTCGCTCCGCTGTCTGTCCCCATCCCCTCCTTTCACTCTCTCCTGTTTTACCCTTGAGACGCTTTCAGCCTGTAAGTCTGTCCCACAAAAGCCCAACAATGCCTCTTGTTATATAGGCTAAAACTACCGCAGGGCCGCTCTGTCCCAAACCTGAAGAGTACTATAGTCCTCTCTTCATCCACCTGATGAGGGCTATTTGAATATAAATTGTATTTAACCCCAGAATACTGTAGAATACTGTTGCAATACTCCAACATTCCATGGGATTTTAACAATGCTTTTTTTTTTTTGCTTTTATAATTCAGTGAGCTATTTATCCATTTATTGCAACAATTTCCAAGCTGGAAAATATTCTCCCTAACTATATAGTCTGTCAAATGCATTGCCAGTACAGCAGCCTTATAAATGATCTCTTGATATTCCCACGTCTTTGCTCCCTTGTTGCTAGCATTGGGAGACAGAACATGAATCAAGCTAAATGATTTCAGAATAACATGAGAATGTGTGTGTTGGAATATATACACTTAGTTTAAATAAAGCATTCTCGTTATCTTGGGAGCAGTCAGCGCTTGACATTAATGAGGTAAAAAATGTGCATCTGTACAGTGTTTGGCAGCACACAAAAAGGTTTCTCTGGTAACTGCAGGTGTGAAAATAGAGAGCCAACAGTCGATGTCTTTTTTACTGTAGTGGTGTGGCAATGCCCCAAAATGGAAAAACCCAAGTGAAGTAAAAGATTCTCAAAAAAAGACCTGAGACCTCACCAATCACTGATTGATTCATCCTTTCTGGGGATGTGGGCGGTTGGAGTCTTTACCAGCATGAACTGGGAGGAAGACACACAGTCACACGGCCAACACACCACCACACACACACACACACACACACACACACACACACACACACACACACACACACACACACACACATACACACACACACACACACCTCCAGTCTCCATTTCAGTCAAGGAGAATATTCAATCAAAGAAAGGGTCAGGAAGGGGCCTTGGATTGAACCCGGGTCGTTTTTATCTACCGTATCTTCCCAGGGCTGGACCATCGACATATTATAAAGAATGGACAGGATATGAGCTCTCTACAGTGAGGCCAAAGCATCTGAGATCGCTGCCCTGGCAGCGGGTGCCAGTATAGGTCACAAGGCATAATTTTGATAAACTTACCTCATAGTGGGAATCTACCTTACTTTTGGCGAGAAAACAATTAATAGAACTTAAAGTGTCATATTTACAGAGCTAGAGAGCATTGACTGTATATAAATACTAGGGGTGGGGGAAAAAATCGATTCACCTAAGTATCGCGATTTTTAATGTCACGATTTTTTGGATCTATCTTTTATTCCAGAATCGATAATCGCAAAAAAAAAAAAAAAAAATTGGGTGCTTGCAGTCAGGCCACTCACTGAACAGCAGGCCAGGCGCCGCCTACTGGTTTACTAGTGGTTTTATTACTTTATTAGTTAGTCTGAAGTAATAATTACACTTCAGGGTTAAAGTGGGTGCATCTCATTGTAAAATTGGACTTCAAACGGCCCAAATCTGGCTTCAAACGGCCCAAATTTCACGCGCGTTGGCCCATATCGGCCTGGCCTGCTTGGTATCTAATGCCCGGCCTGAATTATGATCCCAGTCCGCCCCTGTTTTTAACTATATCGCCCAGCCCTACTCATGATATATAATATACAGTCTCTAGTGTATGATTCAACTTTTACCATGTTCTAATCTAGTGTAAAAAAGCAAACAAACTGAAAAAAGAAAAGAAAAAAATAAACAAAAATCGCAATAAATCGTAATATCGAATCGCAATAATCGTAGAATCGCAATACTTAAGAATCGCAATATAAATCGAATCGGCACCCAAGAATCGTGATAGTATCGAATCGGGAGATAAGTGAATCGCCACAGCCCTAATAAATACTACACACTGCCCGCAAAGGTACTGTAGCACCAGCCTGAGCTAGATAAAAAAAAAGTTCAGAGGGGTGGGGACCTCACACTGCGCAGAATCGGGTACAGTAGTTTTGGCCTATTTTGGCTTCAAAAAGAATAGTGCGAGGAGGTGGAGTCTACACATTATTTTATCTTAGTGGGCTGGACTGGGACAAAAAAAACGGCCCTGGCATTTCTATATCTCACAATTCCATAGGGTAGGTTTGAGCAGTTATGGCACTCACTTATTTTGAGTCTTGAGTTGTGAGATAGAAGGAAGCTTCTGAGCAATTCTAAAGTTCAGAATTTGAATTCTTCATCATAAGAAATGTATGATTTGACACCAAGATCATCCATATCAGATTAGTCTACGCAACTTTATTGCAGTTACCATTTCTATAGGCTTCCAGTCTGTGCCCGCAAAGAAATTGGCATTCCCCCATTCCTTTTAGAATGCCTTTGGCTATAAGTGTGCCAAATTATATGAATTGATCACAAAATGCACAATTGTTATGCTTAACTGCCCCACTATATCTTGCCCCACTACAAGCTCTTAACTGCCCCACTACAAGCTTCTGATACCCTCTCATCCATCCCAATCCTGGGATGATTTGTTTTGTAAAACAGGATATGAGGGGAATTAAATCATACAAAACTAATAGACAGAGGCAACTCCCTTGAGGAGGCTGTTCATGAGTGTGTTTAGTTAAAGACAATCTGCCTGTCCACGAGTGTGTTTAGCCTGTCCACGAGTGTGTTTAGCCTAACCTGTCCACGAGTGTGTTTAGCCTGTCCACGAGTGTGTTTAGCCTGTCCACGAGTGTGTTTAGCCTGTTCACAAGTGTGTTTAGCCTGTCCACGAGTGTGTTTAGCCTGTCCACGAGTGTGTTTAGCCTGTCCACGAGTATGTTTAGCCTGTCCACGAGTGTGTTTAGCCTGTTCACGAGTGTGTTTAGCCTGTCCACGAGTATGTTTAGCCTGTCCACGAGTGTGTTTAGCCTGTTCACGAGTGTGTTTAGCCTGTCCACGAGTGTGTTTAGCCTGTCCACGAGTGTGTTTAGCCTGTTCACGAGTGTGTTTAGCCTGTCCACGAGTGTGTTTAGCCTGTCCACGAGTGTGTTTAGCCTGTCCACGAGTATGTTTAGCCTGTCCACGAGTGTGTTTAGCCTGTCCACGAGTATGTTTAGCCTGTCCACGAGTGTGTTTAGCCTGTCCACGAGTGTGTTTAACCTGTCCACGAGTGTGTTTAGCCTGTCCACGAGTATGTTTAGCCTGTCCACGAGTGTGTTTAGCCTGTCCACGAGTATGTTTAGCCTGTCCACGAGTGTGTTTAGCCTGTCCACGAGTATGTTTAGCCTGTCCACGAGTGTGTTTAGCCTGTCCACGAGTGTGTTTAGCCTGTCCACGAGTGTGTTTAACCTGTCCACGAGTGTGTTTAGCCTGTCCACGAGTATGTTTAGCCTGTCCACGAGTGTGTTTAGCCTGTCCACGAGTATGTTTAGCCTGTCCACGAGTGTGTTTAGCCTGTCCACGAGTGTGTTTAGCCTGTCCACGAGTGTGTTTAGCCTGTCCACGAGTATGTTTAGCCTGTTCACGAGTGTGTTTAACCTGTCCAAGAGTGTGCTTAGCCTGTCCATGAGTGTGTTTAGCCTGTCCATGAGTGTGTTTAGCCTGTCCACGAGTGTGTTTAGCCTGTCCAAGAGTGTGCTTAGCCTGTCCATGAGTGTGTTTAGCCTGTCCACGAGTGTGTTTAGCCTGTCCACGAGTGTGTTTAGCCTGTCCACGAGTGTGTTTAGCCTGTCCACGAGTGTGTTTAGCCTGTCCAAGAGTGTGCTTAGCCTGTCCATGAGTGTGTTTAGCCTGTCCACGAGTGTGTTTAGCCTGTCCACGAGTGTGTTTAGCCTGTCCACGAGTGTGTTTAGCCTGTCCACGAGTGTGTTTAGCCTGTCCAAGAGTGTGCTTAGCCTGTCCATGAGTGTGTTTAGCCTGTCCATGAGTGTGTTTAGCCTGTCCACGAGTGTGTTTAATTAAAGACAATCTCCCTGTTTAGGGTTAGTCCCTTGAGGAGCCTGTCCATGAGTGTGTTTAGTTAAAGAGCATCTGCCTGTTTAAAGGAAACAGCCTTTGTTCTCTGTCTTCCCATATTAAAGGCTTATAATCAGATATCCCACCCAGACCAGTGGCTAACGAGGTCTCCTAAAAGGAGAAACATGCATTTGCACTGTTCTGCCAAGAGCTATGGAAGGTTATTATGAATAAATCCTTCTGACTTAAGTGACTGAGACAGTGCTCATGTGCTCAGTGCTGCTTACCAAATGAGCCAGCTGCATAGGTGCTCATGTGCTCAGTGCTGCTTACCAAATGAGCCAGCTGCATAGGTGCTCATGTGCTCAGTGCTGCTTACCAAATGAGCCAGCTGCATAGGTGCTCATGTGCTCAGTGCTGCTTACCAAATGAGCCAGCTGCATAGGTGCAGTAATCTGTCTCTGATAAATGATGACACCTCGGGGCTTTGAGGTTTGATCCTGGGAATGTCAGGTTCACTTAGTTCTCCCACCTTCGCAGTGTAAAGACGCATCACACCTGCTCCTTCATTTCACAATTCACGTATACAGTGTTTTCTTTTCTTTTGACGTCAAACAAATTGAACTTTGAAGTCGACTGAGCTTTGTGTTGGACATTTCATGACATAATGAGTGCTTAAATCAGCAACAGCAAATGTCAATCAAGGCTACAATAGTTTTTGCTTCAGGTGAGGTTCATGCTCTCTGGATTTGCAGTCCAAAGAACTATGTTGGATTGTGGATACAACATGGCTGAGGTCCTACAAGTATTTGTAGTAGGCTGCAGAACATTTTCAAATCAATAAAATTCCTTAAAAAAAACATATAAAACATTACTCTGATAAACACTCACACCTCAGATGGATTTTTTTAGCAAAAAAAAAGGGGGGAAAAGTACTACTCCAAGACAAGAGAATGCCTATTCTCAGAAGAATTTGACTGCTTGACAGAAAATCTCAAAGGTGGCATACTTTGCGTAGGATTCCTTCACTGTGAAACATCGTTGTAATCCTGGCTTCCCACCAGCCGGAGGTGCTGTTTAAACAGCTGTCACTCACTCTCTGGTCCAGGCAGCAGACCCCAACTTAGGTCCCCGGTGAGACATGCAGGAACTTAAGTGGACTAAATGAGTGTCACCAGGTCCTAATGGCATTAGCCGCTGTCGTAATTCACTGAAACTGATCATATTAGAGGGAGGACATGATGCTCTGACGATGTCCCGCCAACAAAGCCTGCATTCAGTCCAGAGCTGCTCTCATGGCTGACTCAAAAACAAGGAGAGTAGTAGTAGTAGAAATACATTTGTGACTTTACGAAGCAGCTGGGAAAAAAAACATACTGAGGTATTTGTGGAGATATTTGTCACAATGCATGCATTCATTTCCGTGCGTGTTATCGCAAGTATTTTTTTAAAGGCTCGCCCGGGTGCGTTGGCTCGCTAGCTCGGCTGCTGCGTGGCCTCGCCCACCCTGCAGCTCGCCCGCTGTGCAGCCTTGCCCACAGCTCGGCTGCTGCATGGCCTCGCCTACTCTATGACATCACTGATGATGTCACAATGCCTATGACATCATCAGTGATGTCACAATGCACAATTGCTCAAGTGACATCATGATGACATCACTTCCGGGACAAAATTGAAAGAAATCATGGATGATGTCACAGTGGGATTTATGACATCACTGATGATGTCACAGTGGGACTGGGACAGACAGAGCCCGAGCTCCCATTTTATGGTCGCGATAGATGATAAGATTAGAGTGAACATGAATTTATGTCCTACACCTAAAGGCTTGCTGAGTTTAGTGTTTGGAAAAGAACTAGAACACACTGAATGTATGAATACTAATATTGGGAAACGTGTGTGTGTGTGTGTGTCATTATGTACATAGTCTGCTGTCCCTCGGCCATTCATAAAAAGTAGAAAACTAAGCGACAGAAAGAGGACACACTTGTTCATCTCTATACATTCACCCAAACAATGCTCTTTTTCTTTTTCAAATCAAACCTGTAGACTGTGTGTGCTTAAAGCCTGTGTGACACAGACTCACTGTCCGGGCCAGGTTTGCTGGTCATCTGTCTCTCTGTAGTTTGGGGAGATATGAATAATTTCACACCCTGCTAACGAGGCTGCTAACGAGGGCTGTGCGTTTCAGCCAGGCTGAGATGCGAGCGGAAGGCCGTGTCCCAGGATGAAAGAGAGCCAGCCGCATTCGCCAGATGACTGTTTCAAAGGCCTATCTGCTGATGTAAGCTCAGTCAAAATCAGACAAGATTTTTTCTAGCCTGGTACCGCTGTGAATTCCTCCACTTCCGCTGTCTGCGTGTGTGTGTGTGTGTGTGTGTGTGTGTGTGTGTGTGTGTGTGTGTGTGTGTGTGTGTGTGTGTGTGTGTGTGTGTGTGTGCGTGCGTGCGCGCGGCACGTGCGTGCATGTCTGCGTGTGTGTGTGTGTGTGTGTGTGTGCGCGCACGCATGTCTGTGTCTGTGTGCGTGTGTGTGTGTGTGTGTGTGTGCGCGCGCGCATGTCTGTGTCTGTGTGTGTGCGTGAGAGAGAAAAACAAATAAAGATAATTAGAAAGGGAGAGAAAAACAGTGACAGAGAGGGAGAGATCTACGTCTGAGAAATTGAGCATCGTCAGTGCTTCCAATCTGCCTTGACAACTATATGAGCCTGTGAGAAGTGCCAGGCCTTGTGTTGACTGCCAAACTGCTGGAAAGAAGTAGGCCTACATGGGATGTATGGGCGCTTGTTGTGCTATGTAATCCTGAACTTGTGAGCATTCAGCCCCACACACACGCACACACCATTTGACCTACATTTTCCAGGTGCCCTGTATAAAAGGCCCTCTTGTACAAAGCATGTGGTGATTGCACGCGGCGAGTCCCACACGAATGAAGCACAGTCGGCCTCATTTGCCCTCTGTGAGTTCGCATCCTTCATCAGCATCCCAAACTCCTTTGTCTCTCCCCGGTGATTCAAGTGCTGGATTCCTCCTGGATGCATTTCGGGTGTAACTCCTCGGGGGTTGATGAGGGCGGCTTGATGGAGCTGTCCCTGGATTCAATGTGCCCACATGGCGTGAAGCCATGGAAAGCCTTTGAAGGCTAGGGGATGGTCACACTCGCTTCAGATGCTCACCCATGGATGGGCTCTTAATGTGCATGTAAGGTTCCACTGTATATTCACGTACGCCCAAGCGTTCAAGCCTACATCAAGTCTGACTCGCCCGGTGAACTCAAGTGACCGAGTGTAGCCTACACAGGTTTATTCATTTCGGTCCACACACACACAAACCTCAGTCATGATAAAGAGTATCAATAATGAACAGAAGTAATAATAGTAATAGTCCACGAGTTTTCATGGTAACATAAACTGGGGACTGTCTAAATAACCTATTTCTATGAGGACAGGAAGAGTAAAAAAAACATGAATAATTTGGGACACAAAGAAAATACCTTCCCTCATGGCAACACTGCAGGAAGATTAACATTTTACAGCAACATAGTCATTGATGCTGGTTGATTCCTTTATTTCATTTCATTTCATTTCACCCAATCATGTCAATAAGTTGACATAGCTGTGACTGTAGTGAGTAGTGACACATCAGACTGCAGCTAAACTCTGTTTACATGACCTGCTAGAGTGTTGAACCACATTAACCGACACATAAAGGTAATGGGCGGAAATGTAAAAGGTTTTCAATTACTTCCATTAACTGACATGTAGGACAGCAGGGCTTGGCTACCATGAGAGGTCAGAGAGGGTGAGGCACTAACTGACATGTAGGACAGCAGGGCCTGGT
>NC_139625.1:29244863-29262363 GCF_964638095.1 Poromitra crassiceps | reverse complement strand
TGGGCAGCGTTAAGGACAGACGGGTCAGAGCAGAGTGAGAGGTGAGCAGGGTTAAGGACAGACAGGTCAGAGCAGAGTGAGAAGTGGGCAGGGTTAAGGACAGACGGGTCAGAACAGAGTGAGAGGTGAGCAGGGTTAAGGACAGACGGGTCAGAACAGAGTGAGAGGTGCGCAGCGTTAAGGACAGACAGGTCAGAGCAGAGTGAGAAGTGGGCAGGGTTAAGGACAGACGGGTCAGAACAGAGTGAGAGGTGAGCAGGGTTAAGGACAGACGGGTCAGAACAGAGTGAGAGGTGGGCAGCGTTAAGGACAGACGGGTCAGAGCAAAGTGAGAGGTGCGCAGCGTTAAGGACAGACGGGTCAGAGCAGAGTGAGAAGTGGGCAGGGTTAAGGACAGACGGGTCAGAGCAGAGTGAGAGGTGAGCAGGGTTAAGGACAGACGGGTCAGAGCAGAGTGAGAGGTGGGCAGCGTTTAGGACAGATGGGTCAGAACAGAGTGAGAGGTGAGCAGGGTTTAGGACAGACGGGTCAGAACAGAGTGAGAGGTGAGCAGGGTTAAGGACAGACGGGTCAGAGCAGAGTGAGAGGTGGGCAGGGTTTAGGACAGACGGGTCAGAGCAGAGTGAGAGGTGAGCAGGGTTAAGGACAGACGGGTCAGAGCAGAGTGAGAGGTGGGCAGGGTTAAGGACAGACAGGTCAGAGCAGAGTGAGAGGTGGGCAGGGTTAAGGACAGATGGGTCAGAACAGAGTGAGAGGTGGGCAGGGTTAAGGACAGACGGGTCAGAGCAGAGTGAGAGGTGGGCAGGGTTAAGGAAAGACAGGTCAGAGCAGAGTGAGAGGTGAGCAGGGTTAAGGACAGATGGGTCAGAACAGAGTGAGAGGTGAGCAGGGTTAAGGACAGACGGGTCAGAGCAGAGTGAGAGGTGAGCAGGGTTAAGGACAGAAGGGTCCTTCACCATGCTTATCGTCATTCACATTACCTCATCGCCTCTTTCATGGCTAGACAACAGAAAGTCAGTATTGCTGAAGTGTAACTGCTGTTACTAAAAAGTTGGACCTTAATCTGCTTGGTCAGACATTCACATTTTTATACAAATAGATGGAAAAGCCTCACATCTTTATTCAGCCTACAGTAGCTGTATCTGAATCACTGCTGCTTCTCCACAGCAGGGCTCTGATTCAGAATCGGCTTTAGTCAAGTCAAGTCAAGTTTATTTATATAGCCCTAATTCACAAGCATGTCTCAGAGGGCTTCACAGAGAATATGTCTAGCTAATTCTAGCTGACACAACAGTAGCAAATTACAGTAGTAATGATAACACATTGAACAATTGATAGAGAAATATGGAAAATATAGAAATATAGGATAGAGCAGAGGAGAGAGCAGGAGAAGGGAGGAGAGCAGGGGGAATGTGAGAGAGTGATGGGGTGGGGAGGGAATGGGAAATGTTGGAGAGTATAGGAGGTGGGGAAGGAGCAAGAGGAGAGAGCAGGAGAGGGGAAGGGGGGGGCGGGGGGGTGAGGGGGAGAAGAGAGCAGGGGGAGGGAGGAGGTGGGGAGAGAATGGGAAATGTGGGAGAGGAGAGAGCGTATGGAAGAGTATGGGAGTATAGAGAGAGTATGGGAGACTATATGGAGAGAACAGGGAAAGGAGGGCTAGCTGACACAACAGTAACAAATTACAGTAGTAATAATAACACATCGAACAATTATATCATAGAGAAATATAGACACACATTTTGCAAACGGACATATGTCGATTTCTTAGCAACCAAACTATGCTTAATTTAATTGGCTGCAAGCCTTTAGTAGTGAGTCCCTTTGCCAAATAAACACATGTTCACATAGAGCTTATGGGTGCCTCGCTTTAGGGTAGAATGGGTGCCATGTTTTAAATAGTGGGAGGGGATAGAATGGGTGCCATGCTTTGGAGTAGAATGGGTCCTATGCTTTAGAATAGTGGGGGAAGGGGGGAAGAGGAGAGAGCAGGAGAGGGGAGGAGGGAGGGAGAGCGGGGGGATGTGGGGGAGGGGAGGGCAGGGAGAGGGAGGAGATGGGGAGAAAATGGGAAATGTGGGGGAGGAGATAATGGAGAAGGAGAGGTGGGAGGGTGCAGGGGAGGGAGAGCAGGGGGAATGTGAGAGAGGAGAGAGCAGGAAGTGGCAGGGAATGGGGAAAATTGGGGAGAAGAGGAGAAGGGGAAGGAGCAGAGGAGAGAGCAGGAGAAGGGAGGGGGAGAGCGGTGGGATGTGGGGGAGGAGAGAGCATGGAAAGAGAGGAGGTGGGGGGGGGGTAATGTGGGAGAGGAGAGAACAGGAAGGGGGAAGTGGGGAAGGGGGAAAGAGAAAGAGAGGGGGGGAGAAGATCAGACAAACTGACTACTCTAGACATTAACCAGAGCTAACTGGGACATAGGGGATCTAGCTAATCTACAGCCTAGTCTGGCCTGTCCTATTCTGCTCTAGTCTGATTTTAGCCTGAACACTATAACAGGTCTACAGCCTATAGTTAGGCTGTAGCTAATCTATCGCCTACCTAAGCTATTCTAACCTACCGGCAGCCCTCGACCAGTGATGGAGAGCACCGATGCCCCCCGCCCCGGCCCCCGCCCCCACACACATATTTATTATGTCCTGTTGATACAGAATTAAAGTAAGAGTCCTTGAGTCAGAGATTCGTCTTACTTGAATATATTTAATATGGTTTAAGGTCTCATGAGAGGAAAAGAGAATGCCACTTGCACAATGGGCAGGAAAAAAAATGATTCAAAGAGATGGTTACAGTGTTTCATAAGATGCAATGACGCATACTGAGAGCGTACATCATAATATATAAGTTGATACAGAGGCATAGTCACAGTATATGTATGACAAGGTATGCATACAAACTAAAACAAACAATGATAGTATAGAGGTATATAATCAATCAATCAAGCTTTATCTGGTCCATAGAGAATACATAAAAAAAAAGACACAAGACAAAACTAATTTTTTCCCCCAGATTTTTTATCCCCCATTAGTGCAATTTATTTTATTTTTTTATCCTGGTTGCTGCTCCACCCCAATCTGGGGAGAGCCGAAACTGGCTCCATGCTTCCTCCGAGACATGGGCAGTAAGTAGCCAGCCGCTTCTTTTCACCTGACAGGGGAAGCTTCACCGGTAGGACATAGCATGTGGGAGGGATCATGCTATTCCAACGAGTTCCCCTCCCTCCGAACGACCAGAGGAGGCACCACTTCAGAGACCAAGATATTGCATGTTTTGGTGAGGGGTTCCTATATGAAGGAAACCCCCAGGGGAGAACGGGGAGAATGTGTACACACAGAAGGGCCCTTTTGACGGGTGGGCACTCGAGGACGGGCACGCGCTCCCAGCGTCCCAGGTGGGAATCGAACCCAGGACCTTCTACAGTAGCTGTGAGGCGACAGCGCTACCACTGCGCCACCATGCCCCCCACAAGACAAAACAATTTTAACTGCTATTTACAATTATTTACTGGTGCTGCTCTCCTCACACGTTTGCAAGCTCTCTGTCTTGGCTTTACCATCATTGGCCCAAATGAGCAGCAGTGTCCTAATTGTTAACATCTTTTCCTTTTAGCTGCTCCCCTTTCCCTGTAATTGCTGGAATGCGCCTTAAGGGCTGAGGAATAAATCACCAGGCTCCCTCACGAGGAATCATTATCCTCAAAAAGGTGGGTTTCCTGTTTTTGGGTGATCTATTTTCTTCCACACTTCCTCATACTGAAACAACAGAATAAGTCTATTTCCAATTACTCCCAAAACGATGTACACGACGATGTATACATTACGAACAAAACAGTGCATGCAGGTGATACACCTCATGTGGGACATGGGTCATTTGAAACACTAGGCATCCCGCCCGCCCTGCAGCTCGCACACTCAGCTCACCCGCTGCACGGCCTCGCCCGCCCTGCAGCTCTGCACTGTGCGGGCTCCCTTGCTCTTATGACATCACTGATGATGTCACAATGCCTATGACATCATCAGGGCCTATGACATCATCAGTCATCATAAAATGATGTTTGTCAATAATGATGTCACTGATGACATCACTGATAATCTCATAGACATTGTGACATCATCAGTGGGACAGAAATGGAAACAAACAGTGCCCACCTGAAACAAACATTGCCCACTTTCTCCCTTTTTATATAAGTAGGAATCCCGCTCTCTACAGGGTCGAGCCTGTGTGCTATTCTAGATTCTGTGAAGAAGTTCAACAACTGGTAGTGGGCGTAGCGATCATCGCTCTTCAGTTAGAAAAGGCTATCGCTCTTCAGTTATAAAAGGCTATATTAGCGTTAATTTCCCCCACTCCTCCTGACACACAGTTTAACCAACCTGTGCTCAGCTCACCAAGTTTAATCGATCAAGTCTCCAAATGCGCAATTGCGCATCGCTGGCACAGTGGCACTGCATTCAAGTTTGATGGAAAGCGCTGTCTGGGCAGCCGGGTGAAAAGTTGAACAGCACGGCGCTGCTGCCTTGATGGTCGAGAGGCGCATCTAGACGTTACCGGGAGCGCACGCACCACAACACGACTTGACAAGGCGCAAGTACGGTTCCTGGAGCATGTGCCGCGTGGTCAGTGCCCCACGGGGTTTAGGCTGTTTTTTCTTTTCTTTTTGGTGTGTGAAGTGCTAGTGTGCTCTCTCTATCAACGGAGTTGACTCAAACTCTTAAAACTCATGCAATAAGTCCACAAACGATGTTAATATGTGAGTAAACGATCTTAAAAGGTGAGTAAACCAGACCAGCTCAGTGGCCTTGTGGTCTCAGTGTCCGCCCTGAGACTGGGAGGGTGTGAGTTCGATCCCCGGCCGAGTCATACCAAAGACTATAAAAATGGGACCCATTTGCCTCCCTGCTTGGCACTCAGCATCAAAGGGTTGGAATTGGGGGGTTAAATCACCATGTGATTCCCGAGCGCGGCGCACGCTGCCGCTCACCGCTCCCCCAGGGGATGGGTCAAATGCGGAAAACAAATTTTTTTAAGGGGGTAGGCTACGGTGGCGCAGTCGGTAGCGCTGTCTGTCACCTCACAGTCAGAAGGTCCTGAGTTCGATTCTCGCCTGGGACACTGTGGGCGCTGTGGTTGTGTTCCCCCCCATATCTTCAGTGCCTACTGCCCAGGGGCCAGTTGCACCAACTGGTCTTACACTGGTCTTAAGCTAAGTTGGTCGTAACTTTACGACCTAACAGCTACGCCGGTTGCACCAAGACGACTTAAGCCTTATTTTCACTAAGACCAGGCGTAACTCCTACGCCTCGTCAGGAGGAGGCGTAGAGCCTGCCTGTAACAGAGATCTCCGCGGAGACCTTTTTGACCGTCATCGTCGTAACACCGCCAGTTCGCCGTCTTTGAAAGCACGACGTTAGATTATAACTAACTAGTTAACCCCGCCTTCCAAAATGTTGCCGTTAGTTTTTTAGAAGTTAATACATAGAATTGGGAACGTTACATTCAATTTCATTCAGACTGACTCTGTCTGCTCAATAGCCGCCATTTTTCCCCCAGAGCGAGGGAGGATGGGAGGAGGGAGGGTGTTTTACAGTAGTGGCTGAGAGAGCGTAGTGGCACAGTGCTCCAAGCAGGTCGCGAGGCACATTTTTTGCAACATCATCCAATCAGGGTGCATTCCCTGGCAATTCACATGGACGCGCATTGCTACGACCAGCATAGTTAAGACCAGACATAAGCCGTGTTGGTGCAACAGGCGTCAGTCCATGGTCTTAACTAAGACCGACGTAGGAGTTACGAGCAGGCATAGTTAAGACCAGTTGGTGCAACCGGCCCCAGGTGGGTTATCTCGTCGTAAGGGCCTTTCTCTCTGTGTGGAGTTTGCATGTTCTCCCCGTGCTCCCCCCAGGGGGTTCCTCCGTATATAACCCCCCCACTAAAAACATGCAGAAGATCAGATCGTCATCGTCATCCGACCAGTGACGACAACATCCGAAGTTGGTCCCCGTGCGCTGTACGAGAAAGCGACCACTGCTCCTGGCCTGCCCCCCGGAGGAAAGGACATGCCTGGATGGGTTAAATGCAGAGGACACTCTTCACCGGCCACCGTCAGCATGAGTGTGTTGTGGCCGCATGCATGTATTGTGGTGTTCGTGTGACAATAAAAGACGGGCTTGTCCGTTATGATTTTTTTTTTTAAACGCTAACACTACATGCAGCTTTGAAAAAGGTGCGTAAATTGTGTTTACGTGCGTTTAGCCAGGACAGCGTCGCAACGTGCAAGGAGGGGTTTAGTGAAGTGAAAAAACTTCAAAATCTTTGTTGTGGTTGTGGTGGATACATTCTGGATAAAATCCTGTTATGGCGTACCGCTACGAAAGGATCAATGTATAATGGAAAACACTGGACTCTGGAGGCAACGCTGCTCTGTGTGTGTCTGTCTGCTATGCGGTCTGTGTGGGTAGGTCAGCCGCAGAGCAGAGTCTCCTGCTGTGCTGGTCGCTCCGCCCACTGCAAGAGGGTGCGTTCGTTTTATGTCCAGGCGGGCAGAGTAAAAGTTAACACCAATTTATTCATAGTGTAATAATCCGCTCCCGGGATCATTAATGAGGAGGAGAAGAGGCAATACTTGGTACAGTCTTTATTCCCGGTTCACACTCATAGCTCCTAGCTACACACACACAGCTCCTAGCTACACACACGTCCAGTCGGCTTCCTCGTATTTTCAGACTCGCTCCCCACCCGAGACCGGAAGTCCCCTACACACTGGCTGGTCCGCTGCCTTCACGTAACATCGTAATCGCCACCGACATGTCAAACTCTGGGTCGCTACATTACCTCCTCCCTTCTAGGCCAGCTCCCACGCTGGCACCCACAACCCACGCATATCCCCCTGTACCAAAACACACCAACACATCAACACTTTTTCCCCAATATCTTTTTTCCCATCACCACATTAAATTCTAATTCCCCACAACAGTCTTTTCTTTTCTTTTTTTCCACACACCATCATCTACATCATTGACATTTTCCCCCTTTCCTTTTACACTCATTTTCACCCACATTTCAATTATTTCGTTTCTCTTTTCCCATTCATTTAAATTCTACACACATTTCCATTCATTTAAACCACCACCATTTCCATCCCCCCTTTCAAAGCTTCTGTCCCATCTGAAGCACTCTAGTCCCTCCCAACCCCCAGTGGGGTTAGTCCTTCGCAGGGTGACTCTCTTCGGTCCCCCCTCTGTGCCCTACAGTCATCACACGCACTGCAGTAGCTCCGCACGTCCCCCTTGTGTTTGCCCCAGTAGCCAAATGCACGAACACGGCGGAGTGTCTCTTTAGCTCCAAAATGACCGGATCCGGGGGGACTGGATCTGGGGGCCCTATGTGCCCACCGTAGCACCAATCCCCGCAGGTAGCTGGGTACAACCGCCTGGAACCCCCTTTTCCCTCCCCCCCCTTTCCTCTCCAAAATCCCATCTACATCCAGACGCAGGTCGGTAAACATCTCCCACAGTCCCCTCGTGGCCCCGGAACACATGCGAATCTCCTCCACAGGGGGCCGGCGTCCGGCCGCCACCCACGCGAGCACCGGACCGATGTCAGCGTCCTCCTCCTGCCTGTAGTTCCACTCATCCACGTCGACATCCATGATGGTCACGTCGTTGTCCGTCAGGTCCACGTCTACACAGTACTCCTCTTCCTCCGCCTCTTGCACGCGCTCGTCCTCCCGTCCCCCTCCCCCAGGGGGCGGCGTGTTCAGGGCAGCAGGGAGAACGCAACCGACGGCTATCTCCACCTTGGCTTCCTGCACAGCAATTGTGGGGGGTGCAGAGGAGCTAGGCTGGGCCAGTTCCTCCGGCGTTAGCAACACCCGCTCATCTGGAGACACCATCGTCACTCTCCCGACCCTAACAATGTCCTCTTCCCCCCGGCTGCACACATTCTCCTCTGGAGACACAATCATCAGTCCCCCGACTCCAATAACGTTCTCTTCAGCCTGTGTCCCTTCTTCGTCCTCCACAGACTCAGTGCAGTTCCTGGCCAAATGTCCAGGCTTCTTACACGACCAACAGAGTCTCACCTGCCAGCCGCCTGCGCATCTCTCCTCTCCCGCTGTCCTCTGTCCTCCGACAGCCTCCGGACACTCCCTGGCCAGATGTCCAAACGTCCCGCACGACCAGCAGACCCCCGGGCGCCCCCAGTACCGTTGCTCCGCGTACCTGGTTTGCCCCGAAGGAATGCTGTGACACCACCTCGCCAGATGACCCTGTGCTCCACAAGTCCAACACAGTTTCTGCGGCTCCTCCGTCCGCTTTTCTCCACGCTGTGTGACCTCCTGCAGCCGTTTCATAAGCTCCTCTGCCCAGACAGGCGTCTCTTCCAACAGCCGTCTGATCTCCTGCATCAAGCGGTCCTCCACGCCGGCAAGCACCGCGTAGTTACCACTTCTAGACACCAATGTAATAATCCGCTCCCGGGATCATTAAGTGAGGAGGAGAAGAGGCAATACTTGGTACAGTCTTTATTCCCGGTTCACACTCATAGCTCCTAGCTACACACACACAGCTCCTAGCTACACACACGTCCAGTCGGCTTCCTCGTATTTTCAGACTCGCTCCCCACCCGAGACCGGAAGTCCCCTACACACTGGCTGGTCCGCTGCCTTCACGTAACATCGTAATCGCCACCGACATGTCAAACTCTGGGTCGCTACAATAGTAATAATTCATATTGTCCAAAAACAGTGGTCTGCACTCCGTCAGGTCCGCGTTGACACAACGCGCAAGTTTGAAGTCGATCCGACCGACGGTTCTCGAGATACGCGAAGGACAGAGACGGACAGGGAGACGGGCTTGCTCAAATTATGAATTATGTAGGCCTACTGATGCTCTACTTTTTGTCTAATGTCCTTAGAGGATGGCTTTACCGATTATCAACCCACTTTGTATCATTATAATGTCGTTAATATAAGCAGATTGGCAGTGTTTACCTTCGCTATATGTTTTCAACACGGAGAGCTCCCATTTTGATTGGTTGATAATCGGTAAAGCCATCCTTTAAAATCAAGCCATTAATTAATTCATACGTTGATTCATTCATTATTTCTTGCTCATCTGAGAAGCAGACTGGCTTGTATTGCACAGATAACGCCACACAGGCATGGTTCAATAGAATGAAAAGAAGGATAAGTGGAGAGGCTGGATGGCTTTCTATTGATGTTTTAATGGGAGTGTTTGTCACAAATCACCAAGGCCTTAACAGGTCAGCCAGCTTGTCTGACACATTTCAATTATTGCAACTGCCAGACTGTCTGGGAAAAACATTGGCTCCTGTTGACCATGAGGAACACGGTCAGGGCCGATTCTAGGGGGGGGGCAGGGGTGGGCTATGCCCACCCAAAAATTAATCTTGCCCTCCCTTTTTGAATTCCAGGCGACCGCACTTAGGGTCGCGACCCGAAGGTTGGAGACCACTGGATTAGTTAGTTTAGGGCACCTAACAGTAGTTATAGCTTTAATTTTATTTGAGAAATAAGCTCATCCAATGCAAAGAATATTGTGGAGTTGATTGTTTGAAACTATGGATGAAGGATTGTTATTTATTTGTTAGGGTAACAAAGTCAATCTGCTTTCAAAGTTTTAATTTCAGTTTGAGTTTGAATAAGACTAAAAGTCTTGTAAATATAGGTTTGAAGGCTAAATGGCAAATAGTTTTTAGCTATGGTTAAGTCTCACTGCACTAGTCTTTAATTTGATTTGAGAAATAAGGTCATCCAATGAAAATAACTGTTATGGAGTTGATTATTGAAATTATGGATGAAGGATGTTTTTAAGTTTTATGGTAAATCAATCTGCTTTCAAAGTTGTTTTCTTTTCACTTTTAAGACTAAAAGTCTTGTGAATATAATAACAGTTGTGTAAATAGTTAGTTTGTTAGTTAGTTTGTATGTACATAGTTAGTTTGCAAATAGTTTTAATAATAGGAGTTTTGTAAACATTGGCCTGTCCCCTGAGTGAAAGCATGCGCGTAGCCACGGGTGCGCTAGGGTGTGCAAATGCCACCCAGACAGGCCACTGGCGCACCCAAAAAAATGGGGTAAAAAAAGTGTTTTGTTTTGTCTGCAAAACACATGTCAACGCTGTCATGCACTGTGTCCAACTGTCCGCTGCCCTATGTGCCCCGGAGCATCATGGGAAACTAGTTAAGCTGTCGTCCACGTAAAGTAAACAAATACACGCACAGCAGCAGCAGCAGCAGCAGCAGCAGCGCCAAATCAGGAAGACATGAAACAAAGCTTGCTTTTAAGCTTTTTTGGCAAAGGCAAGAAACGACGAGGAAGAAGATGACTCGTCGTCACCCTCCCCCTCAACAAGTGCGGATTGTAAGTGCACCCGTTCCCGCACCTGTATTGGTGGTGTACAGTGGAGAACAGACAGACGATGATGAAGAAGATGATGCAGCCGAAACAATGACGTTAACAGCGGGGAACGCAGCCAACAACACACCGGAGGTTTGTGGCCAGAGGACACTGACGCTACAGATCTCTCTGCAGTAGACGAACATGCCAACCAAATTTGCGTTCTTTCCCGACTAGAACACTCATTGGAAAAAGTAGGTGAGACTTTTTTGAGATACTAAACAAAGTGGTTTTACATGTTGCCAAAAAATACAATTTAATTGACTGCTTCTACCTGCTAATAATGAGTGCGAAAAGGAGCAAACAACACACAAATATTCCTCTAAATCTGGTTTGAAAAGACCCAAAAAAAAATTATGGTCCGCCCCCTGGCACACCCTGGCTTTCTGTGGCACACCCAATGAGCCGAGTCTGGCTACGCTACTGAGTGAAAGTTCATACTTAGGTTACCCACAGCACAATGTGGACACCTAGTGGAACAGTTTAGTGTTAGAATATAATGCAACAGAGTTGTTTTTTGGTATGACTATTTTCATTGCCCCCCCCCCCCCCCCCCCCAAATTTTCAATTACCCACCCAGTAACCTCACCCTAGATACGGGCCTGCGTACACGCGGATTAGGGTGGCATAAAAGCTCATCCGCGCATATCTAATGTATACAGTACACCAAAATATACATTACTCGAACATGAATCTGCAAATAAAACATCAATGTATACATAATTAAATAAACAAGGCATCATGCCATCAGCTGATCATATTCTCCAGCACATTGAAATTATATAGCTAATCCCTCTCCCCAAAAACGCCAACCACCCAGCAAACACCATGCACTGCACTGCACACATTCACACTCACAGTGAATGCAACACAGGCCAAACAATTGGCACCCACATAGTATGAAGAAAACACCAATAAATGTCAAATGAAGGCACTATCAGTAAACGGGGAACGGGCACTGCAATTTAGCATTGACAAGGAGGTACATGGCGGACGAGTCCACCGCATGGCAGAACCCAATCCAAAGATCACTCCAAGGCAAACAACAACAATTATTAAACAACGTACTGGTTGCTTGGACGCACACAGCTCTGAAAGCCAAAACCCCAGCAACTGGCTTAACAAATACCCAGCAAGCTGGCTTAACAAATACTACTTGAATTACACTCTGTAAACATTAAGCATCATCTCTGGGCAGCAGCGCACCTCCTTAAACTTTCACTTTCATGGCTCTGCTCTGCTGCCTGGCAGTCTCCTCGGAGGAGGGGGCTGGCGTGTCCTAGTACAACAAAGCCAGATAAAGGGCCCGCTTGCACTGGCCAAAAATGTATTATATCTGACCCACGAGTCTGGCCCAAGGAATAGAAGTGAAGTTCCAGGCTCGGCATGGGCTCTGGTTCAGCCAGATAATCTAACCTCCACTAAACCCCTACTGTGCATTCATTGTAAAAATTCTAAAGGTAAATAGAAATAGAAAAAACTTTATTGTCCAACCAAGGTAGGAAATTTGTCATTGGTCTCACCCAATTACATAAAAACACGTCTACAAAAATTACATAAAAGCCACAAAAAGCACAGACATGTCTACAAAAGGGAAAATCAACAGCCTAGTGACAACACATCACATCATAGATTAGTCAGTATTGCACTCCACAGTTCTCATGTGCACAGCCTACACAACCTACACAACCTACACAGCCTACACAACTTACACAGCCTGCACAACCTACACAGCCTACACAGCCTGCACAGCCTACACAACCTACACAGCCTGCACAGCCTACACAACCTACACAGCCTACACAACCTACACAGCCTACACAACCTACACAGCCTGCACAGCCTACACAACCTACACAGCCTGCACAGCCTACACAACCTACACAGCCTGCACAACCTACACAGCCTGCACAGCCTGCACAGCCTACACAGCCTGCACAGCCTACACAGCTTACACAACCTACACAGCCTACACAACCTACACAGCCTACACAACCTACACAGCCTGCACAGCCTACACAACCTACACAGCCTGCACAGCCTACACAACCACACAGCCTACACAGCCTGCACAGCCTACACAGCCTGCACAGCCTACACAACCTACACAGCCTGCACAGCCTACACAACCTACACAGCCTACACAACTTACACAGCCTGCACAACCTACACAGCCTGCACAGCCTACACAGCCTGCACAGCCTACACAACCTACACAGCCTGCACAGCCTACACAACCTACACAGCCTGCACAGCCTACACAACCTACACAGCCTGCACAGCCTACACAACCTACACAGCCTACACAACTTACACAGCCTGCACAACCTACACAGACAGCCTACACAGCCTGCACAGACAGCCTACACAGCCTGCACAGCCTACACAGCCTGCACAGACAGCCTGCACAGCCTACACAGCCTATACAGCCTACACAGCCTGCACAGACAGCCTGCACAGCCTACACAGCCTGCACAGACAGCCTGCACAGCCTGTACAGCCTACACAGCCTGCACAGACAGCCTACATAGCCTGCACAGCCTGCACAGACTACACAGCCTGCACAGACAGCCTACACAGCCTATACAGCCTGTACAGTCTACACAGCCTGCATAGCCTGCACAGCCTGCACAGCCTACACATCAAACGGTTCAGATATATTTAGAAACAGGAGAGATCGCATAACACTTCACTCGGACCAAAACATTTAAAAAATGCGGGTTTAAAGAACATATTTTTTCAATGTTTTTTTATTTATTTAAGTTTTGTTCTGAGTAAAATGTTCTATGGTCTCTCCCGATTCTAAATATAGCTGAACCATTTGGTATGACCAAGTAAAACTATTTTTATAAGCATTTTACGAAATGTCTATGGGAAAATAAATTGCAGAAGAAAATCTCTGGTACAGTGCTGAAGCAGGAAGTGACATTCACTTTGCCTCTCTATCGGGCGGAAGTTATTGAGTTCCTTTGACCCAGACTTTTTGGGTACTGGTGTAATCGTTGATGCCTTCTAGGTAGTGGGCACGCTACAGGTGTATAATGAAAACTGAAATAGCCTAGTTAAAACTGACAGTCTAATCACTAGACTGATGTTCTGGATAAGCAGCTTATCCAGAACATTTACAATGAATTTACAATTAAATGCCCTGAAAAAGTAACGCTTTAGTTCCAATAATGCTGTTCCACTGGTTTGCATAACTTGCCCTGAATTTCTGTTAGACAGCCTGACCGGACATGGTGAAACTTTCCCATCAGGATGTGTTTTATTGATGAGGAGGAAGGGACTCTAGCAGTTTGTCAGAGCAGTCCTCTCTCTCTCTCTCTCTCTCTCTCTCTCTCTCTCTCTCTCTCTCCCTCTCTCTCTCTCTCTCCCTCTCTCTCGGGTGTGAGTCACCAAGCATGCTGCGGGCACTTGGTCCTATAGAGACATTCATTTTCCCCTTTTAGTTTTGTAAAGGCGTAATCTTGGTGCTTGGGGGGTAGAGAATATTAAAAGTATGCATTACAGTAAGTAGTATCAGGAGGATTTCAGCTATGTGAAAAAGGATCTCTTCAACAAAATGTAAATAAATGCAGTGGTGGGGAAATTCAAAAAAGTGGCACAAGAAAGCTCAGCAGGCCAAACGGATATAAGAAAAAAGAGAAAAGGAGCTTCTTGGATACAGTTTTAATTACGAAGTAAAGTACGTGTCTACTGCAACAGTTAAACAAACAATGTACATCTTCAAGGATAAACAGGGGCACAAAGCGGTTAAATCACCACTGTTGCCATGAATGACCAAGTCCTGAAGGCCATAGACGACACAATCTGCCGTGGGCTCAGCCACTGCAAGCCTCCACCCAGTGAAGAAGAGCATGGCTGGAGAGAAGCCAACATCAGCTGCCAGGACCGCCTCCTCTGGCCTGCTAGCAACGGCACAAGACTGGGAGCTGAAAGTTGACCTGGGGATGCAACTGAAGTTCCCAGAAACAACACAAAGGCCAGACATGCTGCTGATCTTGGAAGCCTCCAAGGCTAACAGTGTCTTGTTAGTCACCGTTCCCTGCAGGAGCGCATTGAGCAGGCCAACAAGAGGAAGAGGGAAAAGTATGCTGTGCCGGTGGAACAATGCCGGAGCAACGGGTGGCAAGTGAGGTGCGAGCCCATTGAGGTGGGATGCAACGGGTTTGCAAGCCAGTCCCTCTGCAGCGCCTACAACATGCTGGGGGCATCGCAGGGGCCAGTGGGCGAAGGCCGTCAAGTTGGCCACCAAGGCAGCAGAAGTTTGAAAGACCTGAACATAGACCCGAGACATCCAATGGCCCCAGGTAACATCACTGATGATGTATCCAGGTGCATCACAAGATGATGTCTGTCATAAACCACTTAATTTATGAGAGACTAGTAGAAAGTTGAACAAGCTTTAATGATACAACAAATTCATTTTGGCGTATGACTCCATGATATGACGCTCTCCTGAGATGATGAGAGGGCGTCGTCAGTGAAGAATAGGATAAGAAATCCCCCATAGGGAGTTCTTCAATCAGGAGTCATGACGATGGTGGTGGTCAGGGGAGGAGGTGGGGCGAAAACAATTGCTTCAGCGATGATGATCAGCAACTGAGAATGACACATGGCACATAGACAGCACATAGCAAAACAGAGTAAAACATGGACCCTGATATGCTATGCTGATTAGGTGATTGGGATCAGCTGGAAAGGAATAGCTTGGACTGATTGGTTATTGCCACATGTGTGGTAAACTGTGAATGGGTGAGGAGACGGCATCAGAGAAAGGGGGCGAACCTAACAATGAATGGGTTATACAACCTCAAAGAAAGGGGGCATGCACTGTGATATAACGTGAACTGGGCATTAGCTGTTAAGTAGTCTTCATTATTGAAAATAGTCCAAGACATTATTCATTGCTTTATACCGAGAAATATTTGTCACTATTTCAACGAGATAATATTGATTGTTATTGAGAATCACAACCTTCAACCTTCTCTTTCTCTTGTGCTGGTATTTTCCGTGCACATTCAGACATATCCAAAATGCAGCGCTCATTATAGATAGCCATATCGACCAGTAATACTCACAATGGAGTATACAATATTATACAATAATAAAACTTTTAAAAAGTGTCTCACTCAGAATTACATTCTACACAACACAATTTACAGCTGTTTGCATGACATGAAATGGATATTCCAATATTCCCGTTTACATGCAGCCTCCCCACCAATGACAGGTAAACTATTGAAGCTATTGAAGTTATCAATTTAACACGTTTGAAGCATTTTTTAGATCATTAATTATTATAATATTTGTCCTTTGATGAGTGGACCACAGAGAGAGAGAAAGACAGAGCGAGGTTTCAGAGAGAGAGATTTTGGAGAGAGAGCATAAAGGAGAGGGACACACACACACAGACCACAGACTTCAGCCCATGGCTTTACACAGGGTTCCCACACCTTCTTCAACATCAACTTCAAAGACTTTTCAAGGACTTTTTAGGCCCAAATCCCTAAATTCAAGGACCCAACACGGCATAGTTTGAGACATGTATCAAGGGGAATTACTGTTACAACACTGACCATTTTTATAATGAGAACTAGCATGTGTGAACATTTCTCACCTGTGCGAAATTTGATTTCTTTATGCAATTAAAACCCTAAATTCAAGCAGTTTCAAGGACCCATGTCTATTTTCAAAAACTTTTAAGGCCTTGATTTTTATAAAAAATAAAATAAAATAAGATATATTTATATTTGTATTATAGATCATAATTCAAACATTTTCACCTCATAATTTTCACATAAATCACCCCAATAATGTTTTATTTATGTGCACACCAGGGAGTATCAAACAGGTTTATTCATTTTAAGAATGGCATTTAACGCAATTATTTGCACTCTTCCGTACGTATGATGGGAGTGTGCGAGGATTTCCCTTGGGCACACCTACTTTTCAGATCAGTACGCCCAGGGCGCAGGTGGGAGCGCAAAGGTGCTTGTTATCATACGGGTGTCTGTGCAATTTCGGGGGGAACACTTTACAATAACGTACACAAATAATGTAGTAGTTACTAGTAAACTAATCATTAACTAGTTAATGAGTAGTTAATGTATAATTTGTCATTAGTCAATCACTAGTTAATCATAGTTAATGAGTAGGTAGTCATTAGTTAATGATTAGTATCTAAGTTCCTGAGTAGAGTAGTTAATCATTACTTAATGAATACTAAATGTCAGCTCGTGAATATAGTAGTTAATCATTAGTTACTGATTAATCGGTCAGTTCCATGAGTAGAGTAGTTAATCCTTCGTTAATGATTAATAAATGTCAGTTTGTGAATATATTAGTTAATCATTAGTTAAGGTCACATTGTGAGTATAGTAGTTAATCATTAGTTCATGATTAGTTGTTAGTTCCTTAGTAGAGTAATTACTCATTAGTTAATGGTTAGTCAATGGTCAGTTTGTGAGTATATAGTTAATTGTTAGTTACTCATTACTTAATTATTACCTGTCCATTAGTTACTCTTTTTGTGTAGTGGTGCATCATACTCAGTAGTTTATGAATACCGAATTATTACGAATCATTACCTGTCCATTTGTTACTCTTTTTGTGTACCCTAATATAAAGTGAAAGATATCCTTATCAATTAAACACTCGCTCCAGGTGAGATTTGAAACCTCAGCCCCAAGATTGTTAAATTGTAAGTTTGGTTCTCTATTATCTGAGCTAACCAGCCTGTTACTTGGTAGAGCCATGCTATGGATCTGTAGAGCCGGAGTATTAAGGGCTCATTATACTCGAGCAAGCTCCGTGGGGGTGGAGCCCCGCGAGTCTCCGCGAGTCACCGTGCGGACCTCGCGCTGGGGCAGATGCTATTATACTCAGAAGTGATCAGCCAAGTGATCAGCATGTATTGTACAATGGTAATAGTGAGAACAGCCCGTGAAAAGTCGCAATGAAACGCTATTATGTGCAGTACTGAGTGCGCTTTCACTCTCAAACGACCGTACATCAGCACATGAATGAATCACCAAACTTGTTTTTACTGAAAGCCGTTTTAGTTCTCAGCCCTGATAGCCTACTCTGTGC
>NC_139625.1:29137363-29239863 GCF_964638095.1 Poromitra crassiceps | reverse complement strand
TTTTGTTTTTTGTGGGTCTACCTGTTCCAATCCCAAAACCTAGGCAGTGTGGTGGTGTTATGAGAAAAGGACTTGTAACAATCTTACTTTCTTTGCAAATGATACACATTTTCAAATGTACAATGGTTGGACTGCCTACAGCCTGAAAAATGTTGGCAGTTTATGTTTCTGCAAACCATGGATACTGGTATGTTGAATCTCAACATTTGTGAACCAAAATATGTTGCATATCAACATTTCTCGATACATGTATACGGTATCAACGTTATACACAGAATCTGCTATTGAAAAAGCATGGTGGCCAATAAGAGCGCTGACATTTTTGTTATTTCACCCAAACCCTAACCCAATTAAGTTGTTAGTTCAAGTTCAGTTGGAAAATGTTGGTTAATTTAAAATGTTGATATGCAAAGTATTTTTGGTTCGCAAACGTTGAATGTCACCTATCAGTGGTTTGTAGAAATGTAAACTGCCAACATTTTATCGACTGCGTTGAGTTGGGAGGATTTTCTCCAAATAAACCAGTCATGTTTCCAAAGTTTGGTCTAAACAATATAATCAGATGTGACTTACTGAAACGTTTGAAACCGCATGCTGAGCTGGTGTCATGCAAGTTCAGTCTTCCACACATGAACACAGATATAACCACCTTCATGTACATATACATATGTCTGTTTTCCCTAGGATGGAGTTGTAGCAGCGTGAACGTGCGTGCATGAAATGTTTTGCAGAAAAAATGTATTTTGCTTGGAAAGCGTGCTGTGCTTAATCGTCTCTAGTAGGAGATACAGTCAATACAATTGTATTTGAGAATAGGGATCTACAGTATTCATATAGTAATCCTATCATATTCCTATAGTATTATTTCACAGTGTAATTCAGCAGCGGGGGGCCGCTGCTGCTGAATGCATATAAGGGAAACACTGGTGTGTGTCACTGTGTACTTGTATATTTTGTATGTGTGTAAATACACAGGTATATTTATGTCATATATCATCATACATCATTTCATAAAGGCCATACACATTATTAACAAACAAACAAATTGACCGTATATTGTAGACTAAGGTTTGATATCACAGAGGGAAGGCCCATATAAAAATGGTCTTCATTTCTACTGATAGTCTGGCAGTAATTAGCTATGAGACGTCTGGTGGCTGTCAGATGGATCATACTCTTCTAATCAGAAAAAGGGGTTTCTTGCGTTTGCTAAAGAAAGACCCCCTTCTTTGGAACCTCCCTTTTCTTGCTCCTTCTCCCCCTCCATTACTCATCTTCTCTCCGCCTCCTTCCCACAAACCAGGCCCCTTTTCACGGAAGGAGAAATCATATAATGGGACCTGAGACAAAGCCTTAATTCTGCAGTCAATTCAAAGTAATGAGGTCTGCTAATTGAATTAAATCACATGATTAGATTTGAGATCATCCTGAGAGATGGTAGGCCTAGTCACAAGGAGGTCAGAGGGGCAGGGGGAGAAAGGGACCACGGCTAGGTGCCACGGTGCTGGAGGAGGACTCCAGCTATAGGCCACACCCTGCAGGCCCCAATAGCATGATCCTCCCACGTGCTATGTCTTGCCGGTGAAGCTCCCCGCTGTCAGGTGAAAAGAAGTGGCTAGCAACTGCGTATGTGTTGGAGGAAGCCTGGTGCTAGTCTACGGCTCTCCCCAGATTGGCAGACGGAGGAGCTGCGACCGGGGCAGGAGGGGGAATTTGGACAAAGTACAATTGGGGAGCAAATGGGGGGGAAATCTGAAAAAAATATTATAAAAAAAAAAGAGAGAGAGAGTGGCCCCAATGGAAGTCCAAAATGCTTGATAGTCACGTGACTCACATAGAACAGTGTGTGCAGGGCCGGGGGAAGAGTTACAGGAAGTATGTTGAATGCATAGGTTAAAAAAAAAACTTAAAAAAAAACTGGAGATGACGCAACTCTGTGTACATTTACAAATTATACACACAAATACAAAAAAAAAACAGAACCAAGACAAGACACCCTATACCCTGCCCCCCTTGCCATATCAGCAGTAACATTACTTATCTACAGCCGTAGATAAGTCGCTTTTTCACCTAGCTAATTAGCTAGTATTCTCTGAACCTACGAACACTTAGGGGCACTTTACACGAGGACAGTTTCCTATGGTGACGGGGAATTATTGTATCGTTAGTGCCTCCCTTTTAGACGGCGACGGCGAATTTGGGCTTAGGAAATGACACATTTTGAAACCACCTTCCAGAGTGGAATTCTTTGAGACGCTTCCCACTGATCATTCCATGTAATCGCTTGAAGATGGCACATTTCAGAAACTCTGACGTGCCTGCACATGCGACACATGCGATTACGCCATAGCCATGCGCGAGTTGGCAACCATTTTCAAAATGAAACGTCAGTATGAATGAAGTTTGGCAACATTCAGAATTAAGCTACACTGCGGCCAACTTCAGTTACATGTTCATAACGTTACTGCTGCGAGGAGCCGATGGCTGTAGCCGGTCGGCATTTAATGTTAGTTACAAAAGCACGTCGACAGTGTTTTCTCACTGCCAGTAGCCTACAGTAGGATTTGACAGATAGCACACTCAGCGCTCCCGGTCCTCGCTGCTCGTTAAAGATTTCCAATAGGCGTTATTCTGATAAACTGGTCACATATACAGTATGTTACATTCTCACCCGACAAATATTAAAACTTTAAAACAGTTTGGGGGGTTTTTCAATTCAACAGCGCTCATGTAAACAGGGAGAAGGTGTGAAGGAAAAGGTGTGAAGGAAACGCTATTGTGTCGTTTCTTCCAGAAACTGTCCTCGTGTAAAGGGCCCCTTAAAGACTATATTTTCTATTTATTTTTGGACTCTACTTTTTACATTTTCAACTCTCTTCCCTGATCTTAGGATCATTTAAAGACTACATTTTCGTATTCCTTTTGTTGGACTCCTTTTTACATTTTCAATTTTCTGTTCTTTTGTAAATTTTATTTCCATAATCTGAAACTCTGTAAATGGTTTAGCCCGGCATCTCTCGGCCTGTCTCGGAGGGGGGTCCCCAGATGGGGTCCATAGCTGGACCCCTACAGTACATCGGCCTCACAAGGTTCCTCCTCAGCCAAGTCACTGAGGCAATCCATGTGGCAATCCATGTGGTGGATTGCCACCATATGGTGGAAAGGTTTTCTTGCGTTCACTGGGGGTGAGGGGGTACCGCTGTGTCCCGGCCTGGCCTTCTCTCCCACGCCTTATGTGTGTGGGGGCGGGGGCCGGGGCGGGGGGCATCGGTGCTCTCCATCACTGGTCGAGGGCTGCCGGTAGGTTAGAATAGCTTAGGTAGGCAATAGATTAGCTACAGCCTAACTATAGGCTGTAGACCTGTTAGATAGTGTTAGATAGTGTTCAGGCTAAGATCAGACTAGAGCAGAATAGGACAGGCCAGACTAGGCTGTAGATTTGCTAGATCCCCTATGTCCTAGTTAGTTCTGGTTAATGTCTAGAGTAGTCCGTTTGTCTGATCCCCCCCCCCCTCTCTTTCTCTTCCCCCCTTCCCCTGCTCCTTCCCCACTTCCCCCTTCCTGTTCTCTCCTCTCCCACAGTTCCCATTCCCCCCCCACCTCCTCTCTTTCCATGCTCTCTCCTCCCCCACATCCCACCACTCTCCCCCCTCCCTTCTCCTGCTCTCTCCTCTTTCTCCCCTCCTCCTCTCCTCCCCAATTTTCCCCATTCCCTGCCACTTCCTGCTCTCTCCTCTCTCACATTCCCCCTGCTCTCCCTCCCCTGCACCCTCCCACCTCTCCTTCTCCGTTCTCTCCTCCCCCACATTTCCCATTCTCTCCCCACCTCCTCCCTCTCCCTGCCCTCCCCTCCCCCACATCCCCCCACTCTCCTCCCCTCTCCTGCTCTCTCCTTTTCTCTCCATATAGTCTCCCATACTCTCTCTATACTCCCATACTCTCCCACACACTCTCTCCTCCCCCACATTTCCCATTCTCTCCCCACCTCCTCCCTCTCCCTGCTCTCTTCTCCCCCACACCCCCCGCTCCCCCCCCTTCCCCTCTCCTGCTCTCTCCTTGCTCCTTCCCCACCTCCTATACTCTCCAACATTTCCCATTCCCTCCCCACCCCATCACTCTCTCACATCCCCCCTGCTCTCCTCCCTTCTCCTGCTGTCTCCTCTGCTCTCTCCTATATTTCTATATTTTCTATATTTCTCTATCAATTGTTCAATGTGTTATCTTTATTCTGTAATTTGCTACTGTTGTGTCAGCTAGAATTAGGTAGACATATTCTGTGTGAAGCCCTCTGAGACATGCTTGTGAATTAGGGCTATATAAATAAACTTGACTTGACTTGATCGTTCATTATTCTTCGTACGTACTGTATATTATAATACTGTAACATATCATAATGTACCCACTTATGTTCAATCATTCTTCCTCAGATGACGCAACTCTTACATCTCTATAGCTCTGGGTTGCATGACACTGGAGGAATACCACAACAAAGAAATAAAACAACAAAACCCACTGAACCAAGAAGATGGCCTCAGAGCTTAAAAGGAGAGCTCAGTTGGATGTTGAGAAGAACCTGAAAAAGCACTCCAGAGTACAGAGAAGGTTAAACACACACACACACACACACACACGCACGCACGCACGCACGCACACGCACACGCACACGCACACGCACACGCATACACATACACATACACATACACATACACATACACATACACATCAGGCAAGGCAAAGACTGTAGCTGAGCCACACAGTGCAGGAGACCCCAGAGGAAGGACTGGTGTTGGAGGAAGACAGCAAAAACATGGATGGCATGGAGGAAAACCCTCAAAGATCCCAGGCTCTATTCTCCCCCTGGCCTTAAATTTGCGTTCATGACTTGGACCAGCGCTATTGGTGGGCGTGGTCACGCACATTCCCAAATTTTTCCTTGACACTAAAGCCAGATTGTGCGGCGCTAACCATTTAACAACGCCTTTTTAAACGTAGAATTATTCTGTGGCCATTGGTGATCTGCAGTAAACCAATCACATTCTTCCCTTTCAAGCTCCGATTCCACGGAGCGATCCAGTCCGGTCAGAAAAGCCCGACGAAACCGCTCTTAGCTCCCCCCCTCCCTCTCTGCCCACTTTCATCCCTGTCTGTCTCCATATGCTCCTCAAACAAATCTCGCTGCAGTTTAAATACAGCAAGCATGTAAATATGCTACACTATAGCAAGAGAAAAGTGAGAATAATGTTCTAAACGCATCGGCTAGAAAAATATAGCCTATCCCTGGATGTCATGATGAGATTAGATTGGTGAAAGTTTGGACAGAATGATTGCATCGTTTTCTCTCGCTGCCTTGTCTTCTCCCCCTCTGCACGGCAGACAGGTAGGATGATGCAACAGCCCCTGAATGACAGGGGCTCAAAACTACGGTATAACAACTTTTTTGTCATCGGTCATTATGCCTGCCTATAGTGCCTACATATAAATTTGTGGCCTTTCCCCCAAAATAGTGATGGTTCTGTCATTCTGTGGTGCAGCCTACATTTCAGATCTGATGCTTGCAGTGCGCTATAGGGGCAGAAATTGACGCAAGAGAGAGAGGGAGAGAGGGAGAGAGGGAGTGAGAGAGAGAGGGGGGAGAAAGAGTGAGATAGCGGCAGAGAGAGTGATTGAATAACGCCATGGGTGCATTCCTGGGGCCGGCGCACTGAATAAGGCCTGATTTTGAAAAGCGTTAACCGCAAAATTAACGCTCTTTGGGAAGATCGCTTTAGGCTGATATTTAAGGCAGAAACCCCCATTCTGGTCTATTCTGGCACAGCGCCACGCCTCTTCAGCGTAAAGCATATTTTCTACTCTGTATTCTCCCGAGTCAGCGGTGGGCAGGCATAAAGCGTGTTTTTTTGCGTTTAAGGCCAGTTTAGCGTCTAAGGCCAGGGGGAGAATAGAGCCCCTCAACTATAAAGGCCCAAACTTTAAAGTTTCCAAGCCTAAACTGCAAAGCCTGGGTCACCTTTGTCTGACTCCTTCTGGCCTACAGCCCAAATTACCATAATAATTGAGTGACTGAGCATTATTCATCCATTTGCTTTTCATTGAAGTAATAAAATGAAATATTTTTGCTCAGCCAACAGAAAGCATATACATATCTGGGCTTGCATCATGACAGCACAGTCATAAAGGCTAAATGCTCAAAGACACATTTCAGGTGTTATTTTTGGAGGTGTGATCCGGGCCTGTTACTCTTGTTAGCAGTCCTTGATCCATAGCTGTAGAGATGGAAAATTATCATCTGGTCTGTAGCGTAGGAGCACGCTCTATATTATAGAACAGACGTTCCCACAACTAGAAGGTGTGGATTGACCTTGTGATTGCTATAAAGTCCATAGCAACCATGAAGCCAATCCACACCTTGTAGTTGTGGGAACCTTTTCAACTTCTAAGGCTGTGGTAGCAAATGGATCCCACAGAGCATGGCATTTTACAATGGTGTTCTTTGACAGTCTGCTTAGTAGTGTAACCTGCGTTGTGTAAGTCCACCACAACGCAGCTGGGAATCAAGTCAGGAACGTCCGGTATGGGAGGTGGGCGCTCTATAGGAGGCTAAAACCCATGGGCTCTAGCGTCTGTCGCTAGAGCATTTCTTGAGGGCTCAGGGAGTGAGGTACACAACCTGCTGAAGATTTCAGCCCACCAGCTTTAGGACCTGGAATCCCCTTTGCTGGCAGATATGCAGTGGCAAGACGACCCAGAGAAGTTGAGCTGCATAAGACACTCTACCAGTGCCAGCACATACTGAATTGTTTTGGCAGACTCGGTACCCACCTCAAAAGCCTTGATGTTGGAAATTGTGTAATCCTCAATTCTGATATCAAAGATGTGGTGACCATATGACCAAAGAGTGATCAGAAGCTGTCCAGTCATTATTGTATGCTTTTTCTTCCCGTTGCAGGAGCATGTGAAGGCGGGCTGGTTAATGTCGATCTTGGCAGAGGCTGTGGCAGCCTGGTTGGTTGCAAACACCAAGTGAGAAAAACCTTGTTGTTGCTTGTTTTTGATATTGTCTGTTAGGACCACAATGGAAACAAGTATTTCACTTTATTGTGATATCCCTGATTTTTTTTTAGATGCATTTTTTTAAGATGATGTCTTGTCTAGCATGTAGGTTTTAGTAAGTGTCAAACTAAACTAAACTAGTCCTCCTTCACAACAACAAATGTGGTGATTTAAAGAGGGGGTTGGTTGCTGAAGCACGTGCCAGCTGAGTAGGTGACCTCTGAGGCTGATTCGCTCATTTGAGCTTTGGATGTTGCAGAATCATCGCTCACGGCCATAAATGATGTGACGAGCGTACCTGCAGTAGAATCTGTAGCTGTTGACACATGTGAGTCTGGCCCACTCACTTCAGCCTTTGAGGGTATTTAGTCCCGTCTTTGCAATACTGTACCACATATGGCGGTGAGAGGATTATATTTATTGATGGAAGGCCATTTATTCAAAGCTGTTTGGGAAAATATAGTTTCTATTTCCTCTCCATCAGTGCACAAAGGCTAGACAATTAACTTTTTTCCAGACAATTTCTTGATTTGCCTGTATTTTTTCAGGCCTTGTATAGGTGCTCATCAAGATACATTTCCACCGCTGCCATCTATCTGAAGAATTAGCATGTTCACCTTTGCCATTCTTTCAGCAACCTCAAGCACATGGCCAATTTATTTTGTTCGAGGAATATAAACCCACCCCGGGTATGTTATTGAATATCCTTGTGATTGTAGCAGTCTGTTACTATTGAGTCTGGGGGAATACTGAGGCTTTAAGATAACTTTTCAACAGCTGAGCCACCAGGATGCCCAGAACTGACTTCTTTGCTGCCTTGGAATTCAGATGGTTAAGTTTCCATCGAGAAAAAAAAGGTAACTTCTATTCATCATCATATGATCATCATCATCATGATGAATGAAGTGGAATCATTGTTTTCTGTTGAAGAGGGATTTGGAAAATTCCTTTTCAAGGTCCAGTAATATTTTACGCTGTCTTAAAAGCATTTTCTCTGGCAACTCCTGAGCAGATTGATTAGGTCGTCCTCAACTGAGCAGACAAGCCCAACTGGATTTTTCTCCATTGTTAGGCTTTACAATGCTGACAGGTGTATTAACCCTAACATAGGCTACACGTCTTTGATGGCTGGAGGAAACCCACACGAACTTGGGGAGAACATGCAAACTCCACGCTGAAAGGACCGGGGTTCGAACGCGGTACCTTCTTGCTGTGAGGCAACAGTGCTAAGCACTGATCATGCCGTCCTCAGAAAAACATGTGGTTTAAAGATTAAACCAGACGTACAAACCCAGTCTCTATTTGTCACAAACATCATCGTGGCATGCACACACGTGCATGACAGCCAGTACTCACACACATGCTTTGGAAGCACTGTGAAGATTTGACCCATCCTGGCTCATCCTCCATGGTCAGGCCAGGAGCGTTGGGCAGCTGCAGTGAAGCACCCAGCAACCAACTTCTTCCAACCGCCGCTGGTCAGAGACGATCTTATGCATGTTTTTGGTGGGGGGTTATATAATGGAGGAGGCCCAGGGGAGCATGGGAAGAACATGCAAACTCCACAAAGAAAGGGGAGGGTGGAATCGAACCTAGGACCTTTGAGCTGTGAGGCGACTGCGCTACCACTGTGCCACCATGCCACTCTTCATTCATATAAGCGATATACGAGGGATCAGCCGAGCAGCATTTTGGTAAACCACGTTTTGGGGAGGAAACGGCAATGGGACCCTATGGAGCTGGCTTGAATGTCTCACTCTAGCCCCGGCTATGTTGTTTACATTTTAAAAACTGGGACAATTCACACAACTTTAACACGACATGCATATATTATACATCAGACACTTGAGCTACTTCTGCTCTCACTCAGAATGTCAAAATATAAGCGATGTCATGTAGGGCCTATAGTTTTTGAGATATGAATGTTTGTTTGGCAAAACTCATACTAGTTAACTGCCGCACTTCCGGGGATTTGCAGTGTCGTGACGTCACTCTGATTCCTGTAACACCTGCAGTCTCCTCCTATACAGTATCTTCCGTCAAAGTCATGCTCTTCTCATGTTTTTTTTCTTCATTTGGTTATTATAACCTCAGTGAAGCCATAGTGTAATTTTTCATCCTCTAAGTTGTTACCTCTATCCTGAAGCTATTTTCCTGCTACTCACAGGCCAAGCTTGGGTTTGCTGTCACTCTGCTATCTGAAGCATCCTGAAGAGTGAAATATAATTTACTCAAGCTGCCAGTGACTGACAGGTTCCCAGAAGAACATAAAGCCACGCCAAAAAAGCAGTTACTCACTGTATAACTGTAAGAGCCAAATTCTTATCTTTGTGTGTGGTAATAAGAACCTCACAGTCAAAATAAAGCTAAAGGCAATTTGACAAAGGGCCCGACTCCCAACTCTAATTAATGTGGGCAATGTGCAGCACAGACTCAAGCAGTGGTTCAGCTATCAGTCTGCAATCTATATGTCGACTGTATCATTATGTCTCCAAAGTTATCTCAAATGAGATAACCCAAGACACATGTTGTGAGTGTAATACGTTTACAGGGCCTCCATTATCTTAAGTGACTGCATGTTGTCTGCTTTGATCTTTGTTGACAGCAAGCAGAGGTGACATGCATGGACACCACACAATTAAAAACACATGGCAGACACATGCATCATGGGGGGAAAACATGGAAGTGGTCATTTTTTTCAAGTTTGTTTTTTTCCTGTTGTGTTTAATTTGTCTCTGTTCTTGTGTGTTCATGTTCATGTGCCAAAAAGTTAATTTTTTATATAGCCCAAGCACCAAGATTACACGTTTACAAAACTAAAAAGGGAAACATTTTGACATTATGAGAACTGAGAAAATGAACGTCTCTAGGAGTCTATGTAAGTGCCCGCGGTATTGGTGACTCACAGCCGAGAGAGTGAGAGTGAGAGAGAGAGAGAGAGAGAGAGAGAGAGAGAGAGAGAGAGAGAGAGAGAGAGAGAGAGAGAGAGAGAGAGAGAGAGAGAGAGAGAGAGAGAGAGAGAGAGAGAGAGAGAGAGAGAGAGAGAGAGAGAGTTGTCGTCAGAGTGGAGCCCCCACAGACTGCAGCAGCATCAGCATCACAGGAATGAGTAACACAGTGCGCAACTCGCAGACGCAACTGGACTAACGGCACGGCAGCCAGGCGCGTGTGTTTGTGGTTTCTGCTAATAAATGTCTCTCTACCAGCCTGTCTGTGGCGGCGTGCTCAACGTGTTCATGAGGACCTAAAGGCGACTGAACTACAGGGACACTTCTTTTTTACCAGGATCCACTGAAAGTGGAGCCATGGATTATGTGAAAAGTCACACCAGTTATCTCGTCATCGTCATTTTGATAAGTAAGTAAATTGCACTGCTCTCAAAGTTTGTTCTCTCCCAAGTTGCCTCTTTATTTTCCCGTGAAGGGTTGAATGAATCAATTTGCTAACAATGTGTCAAATTAGATTAGAACAGCAGAGTAGTACTGTCTGCAGCCCACAGGCAGAACACGGGTATTTTTATCGTGTTACTCCACTTCAATTAATTAGTATCAGCAGTTCAGTATTAGACCAATTAGACTGAATCTATTGCAGGTTATTTCATTTGAGTAGCTGTGAATATAACCGCATCATCTCCATGCACACACCTCCTGCTGGAAGGTGGACACACTGGGCAGGGGTTTACACATCCACTTTGAAAATCAGTCAAGGTGTCATATTCTCTTGGGATAGGCATTCGGTTTACATTCACATTTACATCGCAGCCTAACAGCAAGTCTTGGCAGGGAATGTTCTCTGAAATCTTTCCAACAGCTCTCCTCTCCTCCAACAGTCCAGGTGCAAAGTTGGCTGGGTTGCAGTTTCATAGGCTACTGTTTAAAGAGTGAATCAATGGAATAATTGTGTTTCCTTTAATATGTGCTTGAAAGTTTGTCCCATCTTTGTTTTTACTGAGGGGAAACAACGATGTTGGCTATATGACAATCAGCACATTAAGACCATCATACTATCTTCACGTGTCAGGACCTCCAGCTGGCACTGTAACACTGCTCTGGTCTCTCTTCAATTTGTCAATTTGTTTTTCAACTCTTAAGAAGAAGAAAAAAATCTTTTACTGAGCCAAAATCATCAGCAGACCTGGGTAAGCATCATGTCATATGACTGCAGTGTTTGTTTGGAACCAGCAAGTTAGACCTCAGAGGCATCTGGACATACAGATTATATGAGCTCACTTGGATTCACCATAGCTGGTCCATTAGGCCCATCTGGCTTTAGATATTCACATGGAACACATTATTCATTATCCTGTATGTACTGTATGTTCATTCCAGTTTTTGACGACTACATTTTTATGCCAATACTTTAGTTTTTAAGAAATTATCAGCAGCTGTCTGCTGGTGCCTGGTGCACATAGTGATTTTTGTACAAATTACAAAATATCACATTTGTTTGTTGAAAGAGGTCAGTGCTGGTAAAAATTCCACCATATCTGTGCATATGGTAATTATTGTTTGTTTTGAAGAATAGCTTGTTGCTCCCTCTAGTGGCCCATTACACCCTTCTGGAAAGTTGATAAACCCAGCTGAAGAAGGTGGCAGTCAGAGTCCTGGATTGATACGTCTTCCTCCTGCCACTCTCTGCTTTGTGTTGTGAGGAAGATAAAAACAAGCAATGAATGCAAACACTCTATAGGAAGCCAACTTTAAGCCCCTGGAACATATCTGTCCAATCTTATGCCATACAGTAGATACGGTCCCCACTCTCTCCATAAACTCTTCCCTCCTCCCCTGCTCCAACAAAGCTGCCAAACCTGCACTGTTGCCTCTTTCAAAAATGGCATAGAGGAAAAGAGCCAAAACTTGAGTATGCAGCTACTCTTTAAGAGAAAGTGTTTCTTTGCACATTCTTCAGCTTCATAGGAAGCTGCTGCCAGTTTCCGAAAAGTAAGTACTGGCAAAGAAAGCATTGCTCTCCTAAACGGATTCATCTTAAATTATGAAAAATGATTACAGTAGCCTCCTAAGATGCAAAACCCACCCCATCACTCTGGGCCTCTGTGTGTGTGTGTGTGTGTGTGTGTGTGTGTGTGTGTGTGTGTGTGTGTGTGTGTGTGTGTGTGTGTGTGTGTGTGTGTGTGTGTGTGTGTGTGTGTGTGTGTGTGTGTGTGTGTGTGTGTGTGTGTGTGTGTGTGTGTGTGTGTGTGTGTGTGTGTGTGTGTGTGCGCGCGCGCGTGCGTGCGTGTGTGTGTGTCTGCACTTCACTGTGTACTTTTTAAGTAGGCTATGCAACCCTATTGTTGCACTGCGGCAGCTTCAGATAAAATCATGTTTTCAAAGAGACCACAAGAAATGACATCCATGGATCTCAATGTAAGACTCGGCATTAGAGGTCCCGGTTTCTGATTGGACTTTAGCTTTTAGTCTTATTGAAGAGGATCTTGCCTGGCCTGAACAGAGACTCCAAACCTGATTTGGGGTTACGTCAGTGAATCTCGCGCTAATTCATTCTGAAGCTAGCAAGGCTCTTAGTGAATGATGAAGCAGTGAAATCAAAGTATGCACTGAAAAGGTCAACATGTCTGGTTCTTATAATAACTGAACAGTCTGATTTTGTGTTGTGGTTGTTGATTAGATGGCAGTATGAACATTTCTCTGTGCGTCATTCCTCTCAAACTAAGCGTTTCTATAGCCTATGTTTTACTCTTCTCAGTCCCTGAGTGTCTCTGTGAAAGAAGGGTCTGATCTCCACTTAACCATCACTGTTTGAATGGCATTCATGATGACAGTGCACAGAATAGAGCACACTGGTGTAGCTATCAAAGCAATTGAGTGATTCGCCTCGTCAGGTCAGTAATTCGATTTTATTGAGTGTGGACCTTTTAGAGTTGATGCTGTGAAATGTCTCTGGATAAACACACACACACAGCTCAAATATTTTTATGTTCTATTCACTCAATTTAATTCTGTTGGTTGAAATTTAGGTATGAAATTTACCCTGAGATTAAATAACAACTGCTAACATACTCTACCTTATTGATTTGTTTCTTCTTGGAAAGCAAATAAAGCCTAAAGCTTTTGGGGTAAATTGATTAGTCCTAGGCTCAAACCTGGCAGGGAATTAAGAATAATTGTTGTTGTTGCGCTCCAGCATCATATCTTGGCACCAGCAGAAGTCTTGCTGGCCTGTTACATGTGAATACGGTCACTGAGTTCAAAATGCTTTTTTTTTTATCACGTGCAAACTTTTGCTTCTGCATTTCTCTCATTTTTCCCTGCCACATGTATCACTTCTTTGCTGGTGCTCCTCAGGCTGCATCTACTCAGGGCGCATTTCTCTGGCAGATGTTTGGAAAGGTGCCTCTGCAACCGATGTTTATTCTGATCCACCTGCTGAATCGACCGAGAGACAAGAGAGGAGAGGGTACCTCCTCGTGTGTCCTTGTAGTGCAGATTCTGGATGAGTGCCTGCATGAGGTCTGTTGCTCAGGTCTGGTTGGAGTGCAGTGCCAGTAGTGCGCCCGCAGTCTGCGATCAGAGAGAGGCAGCGGATCAAAGCTGTGCCTCGGGGGCGGCACTCTGCTGGCTGCTTGACAGACAGAGGAGCATGCAGCTGTGCGTCTCTCACACATGTTCAAGGGCAACGGTGGGTCAGGACAACGCCGGTCAGGCGGTGTTGAAAGTTTTGTTTGATTAAACTCTTGATATTGGAAGAAGAATACAGAGCGAGAGAGGACAGAGAAAGAGAGAGATGGGCAAAGAAATCCAAAACAAGTGTGAGATCTTAGGCTTGGCAAGAAATGATCAGAGTGCAAAGTGTCACTTTGTGTTGTCAGGAGGCCAAACTGACGACACGTTCAAGCCAAGAGATCAAACGAAAGAAAATCAGTTCCATGCACGCTGAACATGACATGTTCAGAGGGTCATACTTTATACTCAGGGAAGCACCAGATGTCACCGTTTACTGACAGTTGAAAGGGAAACATCTTTTTTCCTTCCTCACATTTGTTTTATAATTGAGATGTTAAGCAAATTCACAGATAGTCTGCGGGTCTAATAGTTTTCTTTAATTGTGACTGTTTTCTTAGTAAATCCAAAGTGACAGAATATATGATCCCAGTATTATGGTGGATATTGACAGGTGGACTGGAGAAGCTTGAAAGCCACTTTGCAACAGAATATGTTGAACCAGGCGTCTGGGTGGTGTCGAGGTAAAAGCACTCGCCTACCCAGGTTCAATTCCGAGCAGCGGTGCTTCCGGCTTGGTCAGACATTCCTACAGACACAATTGGCCGTGTCTGTGGTGTGAAGCCGGTGGGGTAACACTAGAGTCCTGGTCGCTGCACTAGTGCCTCCTCTAGTCGGTCGGGGCCCCTGTTCGAGGGGGAGGGGAACTGGGGGGAATAGCTCCTCACTGAAGCGACTGGCTGCACATGTATCGGAGGAGGCATGTGCTAGTAGTCTACAACTCTCCCCAGTTTGGCAGAGGGGGTGAAGCAATGACCGGGACAGCAGGGGGAATTGGCCAAGTACAAGAATATGTTGAACCGAAGATCATGCGCAGTGTGTCCATTCCTCATAGCTGGATTGCATTAGCTGAAATGAAAATGTGAGTGGTGCCTAGCTGCTTGGGAATGAATTTCCTGAGATTTATTGACAGAGAAAACTAAGAGGACAGGTTTCTGTGTCTCAGTGGGTGAAGAGGACGGGTTTCTGTGTCTCAGCGGGTAAAGAGGACAGGTTTCTGTGTCTCAGTGGGTGAAGAGGACAGGTTTCTGTGTCTCAGTGGGTGAAGAGGACAGGTTTCTGTGTCTCAGTGGGTGAAGAGGACATGTTTCTGTGTCTCAGCGGGTAAAGAGGACAGGTTTCTGTGTCTCAGTGGGTGAAGAGGACAGGTTTCTGTGTCTCAGTGGGTGAAGAGGACAGGTTTCTGTGTCTCAGCGGGTAAAGAGGACAGGTTTCTGTGTCTCAGCAGGTGAAGAGGACAGGTTTCTGTGTCTCAGCAGGTGAAGAGGACAGGTTTCTGTGTCTCAGCAGGTGAAGAGGACAGGTTTCTGTGTCTCAGTGGGTGAAGAGGACAGGTTTCTGTGTCTCAGCGGGTGAAGAGGACAGTTTTCTGTGTCTCAGTGGGTGAAGAGGACAGTTTTCTGTGTCTCAGCGGGTGAAGAGGACAGGTTTCTGTGTCTCAGCGGGTGAAGAGGACAGGTTTCTGTGTCTCAGCGGGTAAAGAGGACAGGTTTCTGTGTCTCAGTGGGTGAACTTATTGAGGCAATGCCCAATAGTTGCTGCATATTGGAGCTGCGCAAGTTGGTTTGAGGCAGTGAGGACGATGTATAAGAATCACGCGCAATATGCAAATGCCTGTTGGGGCGCTGATGATAAACGAGACAGAGAGTATAAGTGGGATAAAAGAGGGACTGAGAAGAGAGACAGAGACAGAGAAGGACTAAGAGGAGAGACATAGAGACAGAGAGGGACTGAGAGGAGAGACATAGAGACAGAGAGGGACTGAGAGGAGAGACATAGAGACAGAGACAAATAATCTGTGATCCAAGGTGCTTTTCACTAACAGACCACCCCAGCAAGAATATGGTTTGAAATAGTTTGATAATATTAATTGAGATGAGATGTTGAATGGAGGGAGGGATGGGGAAGAGGGAAGAGGGACGCGGGATGAGGGTCGAGGTTTGAGAGGGAGGGTCGAGACTGAGGGGGGAGTTGTCTCATTGGACCATCGGTCAGACGGACCGATGGCTATTGGCTTGATGGCATGAGCCCCCCACTTCCTGTGTTCAAACATACTGTAGGAGAGAAAAATGCTTAATAGTAGGGGTAAGGGTGGGAGGGGCTTGCAAGCTGAGAAGGTGAGAGGAGTGGCTGAGTAAGTACTCTGTAGACGGAAATGGAATGAGTGTGAGGCGTGGTCTCTGTTCCCGAACTGTTTATGAATCTATAAACATGTATTACACATTTCTTAACCTGCTGTGGGAAAAACATTAATTCAGCTTGAAGAAATTATATCACTCACATACAGTGTAAATGTTTTGGAAAAAGCACCGACCAATCAACGCAAATTGATTAATTAATAGCACAGAATAGCTAAAGAGAAGCGGATACTAATAGGTTAATAGGATGTTTATCATTATGTCTAACTTGTTAGTGCGAGCTCAGAGACGCTCGTCACTCTCTCTGGCTCTGTCCTTTGCGTTTTCTAACATCTGTGCAACTGTCCTCCACAGTGTGTGTGTGTGTGTGTGTGTGTGTGTGTGTGTGTGTGTGTGTGTGTGTGTGTGTGTGTGTGTGTGTGTGTGTGTGTGTGTGTTTCATTCTTATTCTTTTGAGATAACAAGGAAGTGACTGAAGTCCAGCTATAGTCATGAAATGCTTCACATTTCACGGGCCCTCCTGCACATGTGGTGCAAAATAACTTGGGGAGCAAGTTGACATGCTTGAATGAAAACAGAGGCCTCTGTCAGGAACGTGCCCATGGTGATTAATCTCAAAGTTGTACATGTTTTTTTGTTTGTTGCTGCTGCATTGTGCTTCAGTGACCAGAGTTCAGTGTGTGCTGTAGTGTTATCAACTTGTGTCACACGCCAATATTATGATTCATGACTAAAGTGTATTATAATTGTTACTCTGTTATAATAGGTTTTGGTCAATAGCAGACAGCGGATTAGAAACAGCCCTTCAGAGAAACAGAGTCCAGTTGATCTCCAATAGACAGCGCGTCTTTTTGGAACACACTCTGTGCTGAACGAGATGCTTTCTTGCCTAAACAACACAGGAACATCTTGGTATCAGGAGGAGAAACATTTGGATTTGGGCCTGTGTTTTCAATTGGTTTCCCGTCTCTGGGAACGTTGCCTTATGTCCAAAAGAATCACCATTCAGTTACTGAGTGAGCAGCAGTAGCTTTTATTCATGTCCAGAACAGCAAACAGCAGTGATTCATAGAGGACAGGAGACGGCGTCCACTCCGGTCTGTCTGTAGTCTTTTATTTTTATTTTTTACTTAACCTTATTTAGACTACTTAAAATAATTCAAGAATTAATTTGAAACTTTTTTTTACATCAATGCAGCAACACACCATTTAATCAATCCAATGAATTGTTTAAGCAGAATATCAGAGCACATTACATTTACATTCTGTTATTAAACCTGCCAGTTTCGGACTAGGCTCTCTTGCCAGACTCTCTCCCTACAATGGGGGAGAGTCTGGCTGTACTGGCTGGCACTCTGGTATAGACGGTTTTCACCAGAGCGCAACACACACAGCACACCACAGCACTTCCTTTTTCTCCGCTTCTTCTTCTGTGTTTTATGGAGGTTGGCATCCTTAAAGTCGAACTGAACCCGTTCGGAGCCCAAGTGACGTGTGGGTCGGAGTCCATTTCAGACTGAAAACATAACTTGTCTGAGATGACAGGTTGAGAGGCGGGTCATAATAGCATGTCGATGATTTGATTTGACAATTCTGGGGACTGGCTTTGGCATTGGCCAATCCTGGCGTGTTCCACCCCAAATCCAGTGGGATTCAGCGTGTGGGATCTCGCTACGCGAGAGGGATCCGCCGAGTACCAGGCAGCCAGCTACTTCTGTGTGAAATGAGTGGACAATCCGATGCATGGGTGCTGCCCGCCCGCCTGGAATCTCCGAGGGGCGACCCCTGACAACCAGGCTCTCAGGGGCATTATCGCTATTGCGATAAATACAATATTCCTGGAATGTGAGTTTTAACGAGCCAGTTACATTTCTTTGCATTCTCAGACATTACCGTTTGATTTATTTAGTATGTTCCATACAATTGGCCAAGTTAGTAGTTAGTTTATGGGCTAGAAATTATGTCAGATGACAGGCACTAGGCGCCATTTTCTCCTTCATTTGGAAGAGAAAATTATCCTGAAATTTGATTGACAGCTGCCATGTCGTGATATGATTGGTTTAAATGGGGTAGAAATTTGATAGTACTAGGTGACGTCAGCAAACTGTAGATTACTGTTATAAATGAAATCTTGAAAAATGAACTTTTGATGTGAAAAAGTGTGAAAAACTAAAGAAATTATATTTTTGTGATTTGTTTTTGGCATACACTGTTAAATAGGTGCACTGCATGCCCAGGTATTTGAACTAAAATAAAATAAGTAATTTTTGGGTTCAGCTCGACTTTAAATGATGCATTACCGCCACCTACTGAATTGTATCATCTTCACAGTGCTAACTATTTACAGTGTCCACTTTCTCAGCTGTTCAGGGGGAAACACTGACATACTTCTATTTCTATTTTTTATGCCTCCGCCGGCGATAGCTAGGCCGGATGCATTATGGAATCCATAATGCATCCGGCCTGTGTCCGATATCTGACCAACGCCTTGAGGGAATTTCATCAAATTTGCCTCAAATGTTGACTTTGACTCAAGGATGAAGTGATTAGATTTTGGTGGTCAAAGGTTGTTCAAAGTTCAAGGTCACTGTGACCTCACGAACGCCATTCCCAAGTTTGTTAACACGATAGCTCAAGAACGGCTTGATGGAATTTCTTCCAATTTGGCTCAAACGTCGACATGCATGTTGACTGCTGACTTGTTAGTGGAGGCATATATCTGCGGTGCAGTCGTTCTAGTTTTATTTTTGCTAAACATTTAAATATAAATATAGGCCTATGCGTGCAATTACGTACTGATAGTCAGCTTACTCTGTAACATGTAGCTTTTATTAGTCTCTCAGGCTAGCTCCGGATACCGAAAGTACCAAGCAGGCACATTCCAGATCCAATCGTTTTCAGCGTGTAGCAACGAGCTAGCATTGTTGATGATGATGTTTCAGGCATTTGAGATAGACAGATTGGTCATGGAGGGAGTGGAAAGGAAAGGAAGTTTCGGACCTATTTCCCTCCCTACCTTTCCATCTACTGTACAAAAAACATCAAAAAATACTCCATCTGTGCTGTCTGGTCGACTGACAATAGGATGCTAGTTGACTCTCTTTATTGAATGCAGTTTTTTCTTATGTCATCATCATTCTCTTTCTCTGTTTTCATGGGGGTTTGGGGGGACAGGATCAGTTAACAAGAGACAAAAGTGAAAGTAAAATGATTGCTTTACATTTAACCTTTTTTCCCTTTGAAATCGTTTGAAATGCACTCTGACAATGCTGGTGCGTCATAGATTTAAAAATTTTTTTTTTTAAGTGTTTTGTGCCCTTTTGCATGTAATTTAGAGGTTTTCATCAGTTAGAATAGTGACATCATTTTATATGTTTCATAATACAGTAAATCTATAGCTGTCTGAGTCCCCTTTTAGTTGATGGTCCCAGGCAGCTCAGTTTAACCCCTGGTTGTCACAAAATGCCACAGCACACCTGGACTTGCCGTATGGCAGTGGTCCCCAACCACCGGGCCGCGGACCGGTACCGAGCCGCGGACCAGTACCGGGCCGCAACGCATTTGGTACCGGGCCGCGAGCACAGTCCAAACAAAAAAAACAAAAAAAAAACATAGGCTATAATATTATAGGCTGTGTGTGGTAGTTGAAACATAGTTTCAAGTTGACGTTTATTTATGTTTGTAGTTGAAACAAAAACATAAATACTGTAGGCTACATACAGTACAACACAAAAGGCTGTTATTTACCCTTTGTCACCACCTGGTGAGTAAATATATATGTAACTAAAACCATTAAAATTGACAACCGGTCCTTGGCACAAAAAAGGTTGGGAACCCCTGCCGTATGGGACACAAGTGTGCCACGGCACATAATTTGGGAACCACTGTGACAAGCGTATACTGTAGTACTAAGACTAAAGTACTATACAATGTATAGTAAGCTACTTTAGTCTTAGTACTATATGCTTGACAGGTCACTACAGGAGGGCAGATTAACATGCCATTCACATTGAGTGGGTGTGACTTTGAGGTTAGAGGAGGGAGGGGCTATTTTTGTCCTGTGCTTCCATCCATATACTGTATCCATTGACAGTATGTATATGGACGTGGCCTACCATTGTTTTTTGGACTCCCGTTTGGAGGCCTAGTGTAGCCTTGCGCAGCTCACGCGAGACAGCACGAGACAAGGGCTTTCTGAGAGCTGAAGCTCCACCTGCTATTTGTCCGTGATCAGCAAGCTACGCGACCACTGGGGCGACCTCTCAGTCACCCCCAAAACATACACAAAATGCTTGAAAGTCATGTGATGTGACTCACGTAGCTATTACAGGCCGTTCCATTTAAACTGGGAAACGGGAATGTGACGGTTCAAAGGTCATGAGCTCCATGACATCACCTGTACTCTGTACTCCCCAAAAATCCAGGATGGCTGCTCCGCGCATCAACAGTAGTTAAAATATTAGTAAATACTGTTTATTAGCACTTATGTATTTTTTGTGTCCCATTAAATCAGTCATACACGCAGTGACGCAGCACTGTCTAACTTCTATCTGTGTGGACATGTTGCTGCAGTGTTTGTATGCGCAAAATACCGTGAAATGCGTTATCAACTGTTATTGCCAATGCTAGCATGAGCTAACGCTGGCTGGTTTCCCGTGACGTCACTCAACTGTGAAATCCTTCGCTCCCAGTTTAAATGGAATGCACCTCACGTGTGTGTGGGGGAGTATGTTCTAGGAAGTATGTTGAATGCATAAAATAAAGCTGATATTATTCAATTTGATTCTTTAAACGTCTTAGCCTTTCAAAGTACATCACAAACATTCCATTCTGCTGCTCACAGCACTTAATCCAGAAACTTCCGGGAACTATTGCAAGGGGGAAAAACTGGTCCATTGGAGTGAATTGAGATCATGCAACTCTTATATCTCTGTAACTCAGAGATATAAGATATAAGATATATACAGTTGCTATGAAAGGTGCAGTTAGCTGTATAGGCTGTAAACAAGCTTAATCCACAAGGTGGGGCATTTTAACATGAAGAAGGAACAACTCAACAAGAAGGAACGACTCAATTTTGGGTCTAGCCTCAAGTGGCCATTCGAGGAACTAGAGCATTCAGTATCACTTCTGCGGCTTCCTCTTCCAAACCCCGAGCTGTAGTGCACCAACTGTACCAGAGGGAAACTGGTGCTACAGCAGCAGTATGGCCTCTGGTACTGTAGCTGGTACAATTCATGTATTCATGCAAAACTGCTGAAGTGCCCTTCTTAATGCACTGGCACAGGACTACAGCTACAACGGTCTGTCTCATGAAATGCACACTATACAATACTATACAAAATGACAAACTTCTTTGTACTGCATGACTGCACACAGTCATTCATCAGTCATATTTATTACACACAGTAATTCATCAGTCATATTTATTATTTTTCCACATAATCACCTTGTTGTGACAAATGACTGAAAGCTCTGCTGTGCTGCCCTTGTTTCTGTCTTATCATTACTATGATTTACGGTTTAATTTATTAACCACATTGAAGCAGAAGGCAAATTTCCACATTTGGACAACTCGTATGTTTTCTATTCTATGGGGTGGCTGTGGCTCAGGAGGTAGAGCGGGTAGTCCACTAATCAGAAGGTCGTGGTTTGATCCCTGGCTCCGCCAGTCCGCATGACAGAAGTGTCCTAGGGCAAGATACTGAACTCCAAATTACCCCCGATGGTTGCACCAGCATAACCTGACGCTGCCAGATGGATGGGTTTGCTTCACATTCTGTTTCACAAACGACATGTTGTGGTGGCGTTGTGAACTCAATACCGCCCATCTGGCTGAGTCAGGTTAGCACCAGCACTCCGTGTGGTAGCTTGCCGCCCATCTGTGTATGAATGTGTATGTGAATGGGTGAATATAGGCGTTGTTGTAAAGTGATTTGGATGGTCGTAGAAAAGCACTGTATGAATGCAGTCAATTGATTATATTCTAGTCTATTACAGTTGTGGCAGTAACGGCTTGCTCTTTTACAAATCTCTAGTGCTTCACCACAAGAAAACACCACACAAGGTTGAAAAAGGCCCCGCAAACAGATGAATGTGACTGAAAGCCGTTTAGCATCGCTCTGCGCTTTTATCCAATGCAACCCTCATCAAAGCATCTAATCTCATGTAGCATGTGCTATCTGTGTCCCGAGTCACTGAGTCTAAGCATCTAATCACATGTACCATGTGCTATCTCTGTCCTGAGTCACCTTGGATAAAATGCCTATTAGTTAATGTTCTGCCGCATTTTATCTTCATATCTGGCTGTCAGAGAAGGGGAAACACAAGACAGGATATCTGAAAGTAGAGTTATGTTGCAGGGTGTCAGAGAAGGGGAAACACAAGACAGGATATCTGAAAGTAGAGTTATGTTGCAGGGTGTCAGAGAAGGGGAAACACAAGACAGGATGTCTGAAAGTAGAGTTATGTTGCAGGGTGTTTTTGTTGAAAGAGGAATATCCGAGAAGCGGCTGCTTATGTTATAGGCTACCATCTAATTCAAGTCAAGCTGCAACCAATTAAATTATAAATTGAGTTATGGGGCTTAATTCTTTTGGAAATGCCTAAAGCCTGATTCACTGCACATGAATAGGTCTTCAGAAGTGTGTCTAGATGGAGACAGACATTTTTATGGTCTCAACAGCGATACACATATTTTGAGGTGGACATGCTCTAGTCTAGTCTAACCCTTATCAACATTGTGATATAATGGAGTCTCTGTCCAAGAAGGAATGAACCTCCTGCCCTCCTCCACCTAGACACAGAGCTAATGGGGTGAATAGGTATGGAGTCGTTTCTTTAGTTTTGTTTAGTTTAAGTCTTTGCTGATCGCCTTGGCTGCATAGAGAGAGAGTGACTCAGTGTGAATTAATTCAAGTGAGGATACTATACATTCATACATACTATACATTGTTTCCATCTTGATTATTCACTTCCAGTAGTTTTCAATCAGCACAGCATCTCTGAAGCTGCTATAGGGATTGTTTTAGTGAAGAAACTGATATAAACATGACAGGTGAGATAAAAGCGTTACGTAAGGATTTTCCTCTGGTTATTTTTCATACGTCTGGGTTGTCACATTGAGAAAAAACCTCAGGACACACAAAAGCGAAAACTCAGCTATTGGGTGAGAGTGATCTGAAAATATATTTTGAGTCGAGCAAGAACAAGAGGTGTTTCATTTTCAAACTGAGATAACCAGATTTTGTATTTCCTCCGGGTGCTGTGCCAGTTTTCTGGTATTGTTGATGAGTCCAGTGACTTTGTCCACATCAGTTCTGTTATTTCAAAACTACAACTTTGACACACCTAAAATTCAACACTTAACTAGAGACCATATTGCGAATGCGATGGGATCAGACAGACCAGCCATGACACCCGTGCCCCAAATGTGGGGAGGGGCGTAAAGTGGAGAAGGTCATGGCGTTGCTTGGATCACACCCATTTTCAAACTTGGCCTTCATTTTAATGTCAACTCCACACGTGCAAAGTTTCAGGTCTGCATCTTGTGACAAAATGTCCACAGACAGACGTATAGACACCTGGCAAAGTAGTCAAAACAGCTTCTGTGGTAGTTACCGCTACAATAGGTGTCTGCAGGACCACATATTGCCATGATGACACACACACTCTCTCTCTCTCTCTCTCTCTCTCTCTCTCTCTTTCTCTCTCTCACACACACACACATCACTGCTGATGTTCTGAGTTGAGACACAAAGGAGGTCATGGAAGAGACGAACTAAGGCAGCACACATCTTCACTTACTGCTACGCACTTAGTGCTACGCACTGCTACACACTTACTGCTACACACTTACTGCTACAGTACACATTTCTCTTTTCATTAGGTGCTTTCCTTGACAAATTCTTCTGGATGTGCAGTTTGTAAATGGAAGAAGGAAGAATACAGAGTAGGAGGGCACTTTGTCTCATGCAATCTGGTCCTGCCCTTTACTGACCGGATTTTGGGCCAAAATATTTGATTGGTACTCTAAGCCCTACAAGGTAACCCTTCAGCCGGAGGCAGAACTCGCCATCTTCGGCTGCTCGGAATCCTCTCTGGACTTCCCTACAGCTGTGCAGCAATCTCTGACACGGGACAATTGTTGGCAAGAACCTCATTCTGCAGAAATGGAAGTCCCCCACTCCACCCTCTTTTCAGTTGTGGTTGGCGGACATGATCTCTGTTATACGAATGGAGAGACTCAGGTTCTTGAGGATCAACTCACCTGGGAGATCTCAAACTATTTGGGACCCGTTTCTGGCCTACCTTGACGAGGTTAGGGGTGACGGGGTGATTCGCCCGGCCGGTCTCTCTCCCTTGTGTGGGATCCCACTCATATATACAGTATATGTATATATATATTTACAAGCACAATTTATATACATTTACAAGCTGTATGTAACTGGTGGCACTAGTGTATGTAGGTTTTTTTCTTTATTTTCTTTTCCTGTATCTGAGTTTGTTAGTTTTTTAGTTTTTCTGTCTTCTAAATTTTTTTAATTGCTAAATAAAATGTAAAAAAAAAAGAAGAAGAAAGGTCCAAGGCACTCTTCTGGCAACAAGTTCAAAAGCCTTTATGCAGATGGCTATTTCATGGTGAAATTCTTAAATTTCCGTAAGAAATGAGGAATCCATGACCGTTCCCAGTAAATAGGAATCAGAATTGCATTGTTGTTTCCATTGTTGGTTTTTGTCATGGGTTTTGTGAGAAAATGAGTGAAAAACTTTCAGACCAATTCAGACAGAATGAGGTGCTCTCAGCTAGGTGTGTGTGTGTGTGTGTGTGTGTGTGTGTGTGTGTGTGTGTGTGTGTGTGTGTGTGTGTGTGTGTGTGTGTGTGTGTGTGTGTGTGTGTGTCTGTGTCTGTGTCTCTCTGTGTGTGTGTGTGTGTGTGTGTGTGTGTGTGTGTGTGTGTGTGTGTGTGTGTGTGTCTGTGTGCGTGCTTACACGCACGTGCGTGTGTCTGTCATGGCAAAATGTGGCATCCTGACACCTATTGTAGCGGGAACGCCCACAGAAGCCGTTTTGAGTCTGTCCGTCTGTCTGTCTGTCTGTCTGTCTGTCTGTCTGTCTGTCTGTTATGTCTGTCTGTGGACAGATTTTGCGAATGCGATAGTGTCAAAACCGTGCAAGACGCAGTCACAAAACTTTACAGGTGTGTAGTTGACATCAAAATGATTGTGATCCGAACAAGGGGACCGACTGGCTGCCCCACATTGGGCCCCCCACTTTACGGCCCTGGCCCACATTCGTTTTAAGTCGCGCGTGTCGTGTGATCCCATTACAAGATGGTCTGTCTAGTCTTTTGTTTGTTTTTGGTTGAAACAGAGACAGTCTTGTTTTAGAGAGACACACACAGTAGGTGGTTTAGCTGGTCTGGGGTTTAGAGAGACACGGTAGGTGCCTGTGGTTTAGCTGGTCTGGGGTTTAGAGAGACATAGTAGCTGGTTTAGCTGGTCTGGGGTTTAGCCTTTGTTCACACGCCTAACGTAAGCAGAGCTGAAGCTTGAGGCAGGCTAAAGCTGAGCTGACGCTTAACCGTTCACACAAGAAGCCTTCTCTTTTCCTCTCAGCGCCTCCTCGGCGAGCCTTGAACCCATCCACAACCCGACTTCATGCCTGGCAGCTTCAAGCTTCACACGTCACGCTTGGAAAATACGACTGAATTCTGAACGATCGCATGAGCAAGGCTTGAGCATGCCTTGAGCATGACACGCGTGCAAGGACGCCTAAATGAAACTTATGGGTTCAGCATAGGTTGAGCTTAGGGTGAGCGTTGCTTCGGCGTATGGTGTGAACAGCCACTTACACAATAGGTGCCGGTGGTTTAGCTGGTCTGGGGGTTTCCGGGTGACCATAATAGCAGCCCAGTTATTATGGCTGCAACCGAACCCCAAGCAAAAAAGCAGCATTAGCTTGCGTTTCCAGTCGTAATGAAGGATGTCAGCAACTGCATTAAACCACCCATTAGATGTCAGATCTGTATAAAAAACACATCGTAGCCAATTTAGAAGACTTCAGAGAGGTTTGACCTTTGAGCTGTCTACATGACCTCTGCTTTCTAATCACACTGCCAATGATTTATGGTTAGATTTATGGCTGAGAGTCATGTAGGTATGCACTAGTCGTTTCCTACATCTGCGCTCGCACGCACTTGCAGGTGTGTGTGTGTGTGTGTGTGTGTGTGTGTGTGTGTGTGTGTGTGTGTGTGTGTGTGTGTTTGTGCTTGCATGCGTGTGTGTGTGTGTGTGTGTGTGTGTGTGTGTGTGTGTGTGTGTGTGTGTGTGTGTGTGTGTGTGTGTGTGTGTGTGTGTGTGTGTGTGTGTGTGTGTGTGTGTGTGTGTGTGTGTGGTTCAATGGCTGAAGTTTCTGGAGGTGATGGGAGTGTTCGCTTCTTTTGGATGGTCCTCTGAGGCCGTAATTAGAGAGCAGATGAGAGTGCAGATGTGTTTTAAGTGGCTTGTTCTTAATTACGGTAAATGAAATAAACAGTAAACTGAAATAATCACACCGGATGATGCTTCTACATGCTCCCAATGAAGCATCTCTGCCTGATCCTCTTCAGAGCATCAGTATAAACAAGCTGCTTCCATCTGGTAGACAGATTAAAATACTTTTGAGCTGCATTGTTTTGGGTGTCAAACTCAGACGATAGATTTTGAGAGCCCGATGGCAGGGGGCAAAACAAGGGCTTTTTTTTTATTTTAAATAAGAGGGCTGGCCTGTGTAGATGCTGTAGGCCGGAAGAACTTTGGTTGGTAGGAGACATGTAGGGTGGGTTGGCATACGGTGAGTACTGATTATACAGGGAAGAGATATCTGTGTGCTTGTAGGTCTTGATTCCTCACAGTTCCTAATAACAACTTAAGAAGTATAAGTACCAACACGAGGGTTGCAGGTTCACTCCCCATTGTTACCACCGGCTTGGTCGAGCGTCCCTATACAGACAATTGGCCATGTCTGCGGGTGGTGGGAAGCCAGTTAGGGTATATCTCCTGGTCGCTACAGTCACACCTCCTCTGGTTGGTCGAGGCACCTGGTGAGCGGGGAGGGGGACTGGGGGGAATAGCGTGATCCTCCCACGTGCTACATCCTGCCAGTGGAACTCTTTGCTGTCAGGTGAAAAAGAAGCTGCTGGCGACTGCACGTGTCGGAAGCATGTGAGAATCTACACCCTCCCCAGATCGGCAGAGGGGGTGGAGCAACGACTGGGACCGCTTAGACAGGGGATAATTGGCCATAAATGGGGGGGAAGGGGGTAATAAAAAATTGCAAATGGCATCTGCGATACAATTAGAGACACATGAGAAGCAAACAAAAAGTGTTGAAAATGTACAAGTCTGACCCCTCATGCTTGTGTGTGTGTGTGTGTGTGTGTGTGTGTGTGTGTGTGTGTGTGTGTGTGTGTGTGTGTGTGTGTGTGTGTGTGTGTGTGTGTGTGTGTTTGTGTGTGTGTGTGTGTGTGTGTGTGTGTGTGTGTGTGTAACATCTGGCATCAGCACCAATAAGAATTGACTTGATTATAACAAATGACTTATAGTATGCATTTAAGAGTTAGATTAAATTATATTGAACTTTGTTAATCCCTGAGAGGATTTACATGACATGAAAGACAGAGATAAATGGTTAAAAAGTGGCAGACCTTTAATAACTGACTGAACAAGAGAAAAATCCAGATGGACGATGTTTTCCTAGTGGGTCAGTTCCACCTCACAAGAGGAACTAATTGGCTAATCCGCTTCACAGTGAAGCACATGTGAGTAAGTGCTAAATACTGGAAGTGCGTCAACATTTCTGATCTGCATGAAGAAGGACTCCTGAAAAAGCAACCGAAGAAAAGAAAAGGTGAAGAGAAGGGAAAAGGAAAACAGGCTTACTTTTGTTTTCCAATAATATTACCTTTTAGTAAGATCCGCTTTAAGACTTTAGTTTAACCTCTTAAGTCTCACAAATGTGTAAACAAATAACCAATCAAGTCAATAACAACACATTTTGACTTAACACAACCAAGTTGGAAATAGTCATTTCACATGTAACATCATCCTGAGAAGACACGTCATTGTTTTGGTGCCCTGATGTCCAGACATGATCTGCAGATTCTGCCAAACTGGTCCCCCAAAGATTAGCTGTTTAAAAGACACATTAGACATCTTCGCTTAAATTAGGTTACATGCAGTTTGAAAGCTTTGTAGACATCTACATCTTAGACTACATCTTCTCAGGTATAGAGAGCTCAACAGTCACTGTTCCGTGACATCACGGTTCCGGAAGACTATTTCCCCGTTCATATTCTGCAATGAGATTTTGCTTATTAGCCATAATGTCGTAACCACCTAAGGTAGACTTACCACGGGTCTTACAGTGCTGAAACGATGGTATATGTTCCTGTAGAAGCCACAAATCTGTATGACATCATCCTTGTTCATTCATTTTTTATTCTATTTCATGGAGAAGTACTAGACTACCCACAATTCGACAATGTAATATCGACGTCTTTGATTGGTGGAGCTCGCTGTATGATCTTCTGTGATTGGTGGAGCATGCTGGGTACTACAGCACTATTGAAATATCTCTGGCTAGGCTACTACGAATGTAGGGCACAGCTTGCTGAATAAAGGGCCTCAAACTGCCACTGAGTGACGGAAAGTATATTATCGAAGCTATTATGAGTCACGTTGCTGCTTTCAACGCCGGCACCTGTTTTGAAATCCGTTCGATGGTTCATTCACATTAATACACGGAAATGTGTCTATCTACAATAACGTTAGCCATGGAGCTAATATGTAATGGCTGACCTTGAAGACCACTGGTCCCACCCACTGCTGCTCAGAGTGCTCTCCCATTTGATGATGATGTACACACTCTTGTACCCAGCACCTTTTTTTTTCTTTTCGTTTTTCGATGTTTTTTCAACTCTGAATAATGTTTTAATTATGGTCACAATTCTCTAGCTGGCCGGTGGGCTTGGTTCCAGGCTTAAAACTCTTTCGATAAGGATTTTTCGAAAACTGATTGAGAAAAATGAATTGGGAAATACTCCAATACACCAAAAGCTCTATATGACATTATAATACAATTGGTATGTGGACTTTGTTTCTTTGTCTGTTTCACGTTCTGTGTTCGGCCACAGCTATGCCGTTTTACATACGATTGGGCTGAAACCTTCAGGATGTGTAAAGGGCACCAGTGCGGGGGACCTGATGGAGCCGGATTTTTTAATTAGGCTAATTAGCTAATGATGGATGTCATCAGTGATGATGTCAAAAGTGATATCATAAGGGCGCACACACACAAGGAGGCATTGTGACAAGACTGATCAGTGATGTCATGGGGGGCACACACACACACACACACACACACTGATGATGTCATCAGTGATATCATAATGGGGCACACACACACAAGGAGGCATTGTGGATGCAATAACATTTAGTGAGCAACATAATACGGCCTAATATGATATAAACAAGACTAGACAAGCCTAGTTAAGGCAGACCCGAGCTGCTGCTGCCGCTGCTTAATACTCACACATGCATGTTTCAACAATGGGGAGTCAGTCAGTCAGTCAGTCAGTAAGGCCCTAAGACGTTTCTTGTAACTGTGTTTCATCTGCAGTGGGTGCAGAGTTATGTTTCATGTTGTTGCAGATGGACAAAGCTTAGTTGAAATCCAGAAATAGGACTTACATATAATATATACAATATGCATTGTTGGTGATAGACATTGCCAGAATTTGTCTGCCAAACTGAAATCCAACTGTTCTTCCAGGTGTGTGTGTGTGTGTGTGTGTGTGTGTGTGTGTGTGTGTGTGTGTGTGTGTGTGTGTGTGTGTGTGTGTGTGTGTGTGTGTGTGTGTGTACACTGTATATGTGTTTGTGCATCTGTGTACACACGTCTTTGTACAGTCTGTACAGGAGTGGTTCCACTGTCTGCATCTGGAAAGCATCTCCACTCTCCCAAGCTGAGCTTCTCTGTGTCTCAGTCAGAGCAGCTCCCATCTGGTCTCAGCCAGCCAGCGCAGCCTCACACTGGAGTTGGTTCATATCCAAGGTCCACCATAATGGCACTGCTTAGGTTTCACATCAAATGTGATATGCCGACATTACATGAACATTAAAACTGCACTACATGAGCATTTAAACTGCACTTGATACATTTGGCCTTGCAAAGTTGATACGTGGATTAAATTATTGTTTTGAAAAGCAAGCAGAATGTTTGACCCATGTTTCTGAACCCAGAAACTCAGTTATTTCCTGTTTCAAACATACCCTAATGGAGATAGATGTTTTTTTTTTCTTTTTTCGATTGTTCTCTCATTTTCTCCCCAATTCCACTTGGCCAATTCCCCCTGCTGTCCTGGTCATTGTGCACATGCTTCCTCCGACACATGCAGTCGCCTGCCGCTTCTTTTTCACCTGACAGTGAGGAGTTTCACCGGCAGGATGTAGCGCATGGGGGGATCACGATATTCCCCCCAGTTCCCCTCCACCCGAACAGGTCCCCTGACCGACCGGAGGAGGCGCTAGTGCAGCGACCAGGACTCATAGCCCACTGGCTTCCCACCCGCAGGCACGGTCAATTGCCCTTTTTCACAGCAGTCATTTTGTGTCTAAAAGGCAGGGTAAACACAGGTGCAACCACAACATTCATGAGGGTTTCCAATCCATTTGTGTTCCAGTGCTGAGGCCCGCAACTGTGTTTACCCTGCCTTTTAGATACAAAATGGCTGCTGTGAAACTGGCCCATTGTGTCTGTAGGAACGTCTGACCAAGCCGGAAGTACCGCTGCTGGGAATTGTACCCCGGGTCCCTGTGGTGGTAGGTGAGTGCTTTAAACCCAGACGCCCGGATTTATTTATTTATTTATTTATTTATTTATTTATTTATTTATTTATTTATCTATCTTAATAATGATACAATGAGGTTCTCCAGTTTGCAATGAATCTCTGGGTAGTAAAGTGGATCCTTGCCAGTGTCATTTCTCAAGTGTAATTATCCAGACCATCACGGTGATCTCATTCTTTGAGTAGGTTTTATTGGCTGAATGAAGCTCTTTACTGTACTTGGCCCGTGGGCGGGGCAGATGAATCAGCATAATTATGTTGAAGAGATGCTGTCATTTTGTTTTGCCAAAGTATTGTAAGAATTGTAATCAAAACTTGTAAGTCCTGGAAATTGTTAACAAGCTCCATATGCACCAGTGTGTCATCCAAAGTTTGTACAAGAATGACATGTAGAGTAAAGCTTTGGATCTAATTGTTGAGTTTCTCTTATACTGTACCTGTCAAGGCCCATTCATCTTGACTGTTCGCACATAGTGATGTTTTCTTTCTCTAAACGGTTTAGGCTATTTTGACTTCACTCAACTCTTGATCATTTTCCTTTGAATTCTGAGGTCTTTCCAACGGCTTCCTTTGTTGAATCACGCTGATAAGTGAGCCTGAGCTGTGGGACGAGCTTCACTACTCGTTGAACTGTGAATGCATCGTCGAAGCTACTGCATGTAATTCCACCGTGGAGGATCAGCTCTCAATCCATCTCGTGAACATCATTGAAAGTGTCATTTTCATGTTGGACAAGTGTTGCCTGTCTGGTCCTTCGGCTAATGCATGCCCTGTATGTTGTAGGCAAGCAAGCAGGTCACTGAACCTCTGCGTGGTCTATTTATCTGCCTGGCAGCCTGTCTCTCGTCTCTTTACAATGTGCTTCACTGAAACCAATTTGTGAATGAGTCATTAATTGTGTAAAGAGTGCAGCATCTAACTGTATCCTCCTCACGCACATGCTCTTCTCTATACCTCAATAGCTGTGGCACCGGGGCAGTGTTGTCATTTTACTTTCAGTTTGACGTCATCTCTGCTGATTGTCACGGCGGTGCCATCTGTCTCCCTAACAGTGTCACGAAAATGACACACTCATCCTTTGAATATGTAAGCAGTTTTGTTCAGGTAGAGGACACTTTAAAGGCATTTCATTGAGGTTCTGCCTCTGAAAGCTTAGGTTTTCAACATATGCTGAGGGTCTGGTTTTGTGACAGACACAACAGCATATTGCCAGTACTTTGATCATATTATGCTATGAGACCAATCTGTTTGTGCCTGTGTGTGACCACAATGGATAGCAAAGTTTTGTGGGTGAAAAATGCTTTATTTTATTGCATCTGGCTTTTTGTCTCTCCCTCAGAAGAGAGGTGTGAGATGAAAAAGTGCACATGCAAGCAATTAGAACCAGACTCAAACACTCTGCTGTAACAAGGATCATCACTTTTACAATGGAACTGGGTGAGAAGTTGAACTGAAGTTTCCCCCGAATGTGGCGGACTGCTTTTCTGTGTGTGTGTGTGTGTGTGTGTGTGTGTGTGTGTGTGTGTGTGTGTGTGTGTGTGTGTGTGTGTGTGTGTGTGTGTGTGTGTGTGTGTGTGTGTGTGTGTGTGTGTGTGTGTGTGTGTCTCTGCGTGCGCGCACGTGTGACTGTGTGTATCTGTAATTTGTCTGTGCCATTCTCTCTCTTTCTCTCTCTGTTTCCCATGTCATTGTACCCCCCTCCTAAGCCACCATCTGTCTGTACCTGATGCTGAGAAGTTGTCATTGGATGTTTTAGATCATGGCTCTCTCTATAGTCAATTCCGCTGTCATGTGTCTCCGCGGTGGGAAAAGGGAGAAGAACTGGGAGAGGATGATGGATTGGAGGCCGTGATCAGGAGTTTCTTGACATTGCTTAGCTCCCAGCAGAGGATGACTCAACATAAAGTACAAGGAGATGATTTCTGGGCCTGGGTTTATTAGCCTCTTAGGCTTCTGTGTTACACTTTCGATATGTTCGTTCGTACGTACGTACGTAACGTACGTTCAGGATTCGTTGGAAATGTTTTATCGACATGTTCAGTGTTGTGTTTGGCAAAGCAATTACAGCACTTGCTAAGGAGGCAACCCTGAACTTTGAGTTGCTGTCGGTATGATTTCTTTCTTCACTGTTTACTGAGTGAAAAACGCTCATGTCTCCTAAAATGTGACAGAGTGATTTGTAAAGTTAATTAAACGTCTCAGAGACAAGTTATGTTTGTTTTTATTCAGTAACTCATTATAGAGGATACCATTTACTCTAGACTCACAACTAAAACTGCTGTTTTTCCTGTAAAAAAATATTCTCCAAACCAGATACTGGATAACGCTGATACAGTACTTCATAATAAAACATTCTTGCCACCCCAGGAAGAGTGTATTTGATGGTTTTAAGGGGCTGAAACAGATCAAATAACCGTAAGAATAAAAGAGCATTCAGTACATTTGGCTTTGCAAATAAAAGTGCAAGTGTGTGGGCCTCTAAAAATCACAGTTCTGATCTGAGGCATGTTTACTTCTGAAGCCATTGTGTTTGATTGTAATGCGACTAATGACAAGGCAGTCAGTTCTCAGGGAACAATCATTTCCAGGAAGCTTTGTGAGCAGGGACCCCGATTTCTTTCTGTCAGACAAATTGTGTGTGGAGTGAGCGGGAAACTGAAGGGAGAGAGACGATGGTGACGGGGAAAAATATGAGTGATAGCCCAGTGACAAAGCAGCCCAAGCTTTTCTGCTGTGTCTTTTGCCACAAAAACATCAGATGCGCTCTGTTTCCTGAGCTACGCTGTGTTTCCTGAGCTACGCTCTGTTTCCTGAGCTACGCAGCATCTGCAACTTCCAGAATGAAACCTCGGAACAACAGGACTAGCAGCAGCCGTCAGCCTCGACAGTCTCACTTTACTTAAACCAGCCCTGGTCCTTAGCCACACTGATAGCTGCACGTTACCTGCAATACAACCATAAACCAGTCTCAAATGCAGCCAGCACCCTCAGTTCAGCCCACAATACAACTCTGGCCTGAGCTATAGGACAGTGGTTCTTAACATGGGACCACCAGGGGTCCTTGAGGGTTCCAGGGGGTTAAACTTCACAATTAACTAATGTATAAGAAGTTGACACAATTAGGGAATTTAGAATGGTGGTTGTTACAGTATCTCTCTGCCAGTGCCTACAATAAAGATGGACTTGTAATTCTGACAAAATCATGTCAGATTTGGGTTCAAGAGACATCTCATCAAATGGTGGTCTGTGGCCCTAATGTGGACTAAATTAGTTGTACTTCATATAAAAAAGATTGAGAGTCAGTGGTCTAGGATACAGCAACAGTTTAGCCTCATCTGTCTTCCTACTGACTGTATTCAGAATCAAGTTCTGGCAAAAGCCTGTGGCGCACCACCAGCGCAGCCACCAGGCTGGACCATCATCAGAGTAGCTAGTTGCTCCACTGGATAATGATGCACCAGATCCTTATCCATCTTATTTTTTCCCACAGACTGGAATATCATTATTAGGTTTCTGCTTTTCATCTTTTTCAATCTCTAAGTTGGCCAGAATTGGAACCAGAAAAAAGGGGACGTGTTGGGGATTTTGGGGGGTTTCCCCAATATTTTTTTGGCATCTTATGTTAATAATAGTCTGTTAATCTTTTTTTACCCCCATTTTTCAGCATTCCATTCTCTGGTTTCCATATTCAGACATCTATCCATAGCTGCCTTTGTTCTACTGTATAATTACCAATGAATGGTTTGGCTGTCATTCATCTACATAACCCCCACCTCCTCAATAATATCGCTGTCTGCTTTTAATAAACTTTTCTTTTTTAGTAACTAAATTTGTCCTGCTTGACCAGTGTGCCCGTGCCCCGCGGCCATCAGAGAACAGTCATGTCCCTGTTCAAAGGCCACTGCAGGGGTTAAGTGGCATTGACCCACTGGGACATCATCATCACGTCTTTCATTGTCCACTGGTCATGCTGCTTGGTTTGGTGAATGTGACATCACGTGTAAGGTCCCCTCCTCCCTGTCCATCCTCCCTCAGGCTGTCGATTGGCAGCCATGTTTTCCATGTTCCATAGCTGAAAAAGACAAACTCTGTCACGCCAACATCTTTGTTTGATGCAGTGACCTTGTCGCTCCATAAACTCTGTGGTTAATCTGCTTTAAATCATTTTCAGTTGCTTGCCTCACATACAACAGCTTTTGGGGAGCAGGTTTACTGTAGCAACTCTAGATCTGTGGGAGTGAATGAATGATGATCCCCAAATTATGACATCATCACTTAGGCGTAATAAGGGCAGTTACATGGGTAATAAGTTACATGATAACGATAACAGGCTCTCATGAGCAATGGGGCGCAAATGTACCATGGGAATCAGCTGGCAAATTGCCTCCACATTGCCTCATCTACCGCAAATATGCAGAGCGACTGCTCACACAAACTAAAGTACCTACTGTATTGTCCAGCCTAATGAAATGAAGGAAGTTCATCCACTGTGTAGCATAACACTCATATTGGTGGTATTTTCAGTAGTCTGTTTGTTTGGCCCTTAAAGGAACACTCCGCCCATTTTCAACCAGCTTTGTATCATTAGAACATCAGTAGTATATCAGAAAACTGTAAACTGTTTTGAAGTCTGTCATTTAATTTGACAGTTATTGAGTGTTAAAGTGTGGACCAGTGACATCACTGGTCCACACTAACTCAAATTAATAACTCATTAACTCAAATCAACTCTCAATAACTGACAGTTATTGAGAGTTGATTTGAGTTAATGAGTTATTAGACTGTGGTTATCCCAGCTGCTTGTCTATTATGTCAGACAGAAACAAGTACCGGTAACCGTTTCTGTCTGTCTGTCTGTCTGTCTGTCTGTCTGTCTGTCTGTCTGTCTGTCTGTCTGTCTGTCCGTCCGTCCGTCTGTCCGTCCATCCGTCTGTCTGTCTGTCCCTCCCTCTGATCCTCAGTTAGCAGAGCCAGTCACGCTCTTTTGGATGAATTTCTGGAGGAGGACTTCACAGATGAACTGTTTCCTCAACATTTGGACTCAGAGGATGACAACCAAAGTAAGAAAAGGAAGTGTGTTATAATAAAAGAATAATTGAATGATACTTTTCTACACATCTCAGCCTGGGGTATTTGTGTCCTTTATGCCCAGAGGGTTTCCTGTTGCATTATTTCCATTTCAGTGTTGGCTCAACCAACCATCACATGATGCCTCCTCCTCTGTCTCTCTGTCCATCCTTTCATCTTTCTCTCCCTCCTACCCGCTGCCCCCTCCGCTTCCTCTCCATTTTGCTTTCACCTTCTTCAACACTTCAACATTGTTTTGTTCTTTTGGAATCATAAGTGCCTTTTTTCTCTCTCCAATGTTTTGTTGTCAAGTTGGCTATGATTACTAAAGATTGTATTACTTTTTACTTAAACATATTTAAATCATCACTTTTTATAGGGGATCTTTCTGGGACAAATATGATGAAGACTTACACTGTACAATGATCACTTGATTGTACAGTGCTGTATATTATAAGCAAGTATATTATAAGATTTTATTTATTTATTATAAAACTGACAGGTTTCCCATTTAACCCCACTCTACAAACCGTAAAACTATTTAATTCTTGCTTAGAGGACAAACAATGGCACTCTGTTGTTATTCTACAGACCCTTCTGAAAATATGTGGGATTTAGTCTAATAATTGTAAAAGTGCCACATCTTGGAGTATTTACTCGATCAAACACTGTACAGTCAATCTGGATTGAGTTTGGATGGAGGACTCTCTCATGTTGTTGGTTATTTTTCTTTTTTTAACAACATCTCAGAAACATTTTACAACCTTATGCTTAACTGCCAAATCTCTATTTGCATGTACCTCTTGCAGTTACCTTCTGTGATTTTGAATCACTGTGCCACTGGACTTTATCAAATCATAGCGCTCAAAGTGACTGGAGCGTCGCGTCGCCACGGCAACCTGGAGCGAGCGCCCAGGCCGGCATGACGCCCGTCACCGACCACTCAGTAGGAAACTCTGAAGGTAAGAGAGGCAGCCTTGGTGCTGCAGCTTGCTGCTCATCCACTTATGCTCTTTATGAGAGGAGTTTAGAGTTTTGGAAAACTGCTTGAACCATCTCCTGTCTTCCGTTTGGCACAAACACGCAAAGCTTTTCCAATCCATGCTTCGCCACTGAGAGCTGAAAGTGTGCTAAAGAGTTCCACTCTGAGATTTGTTCCAGCGTTCAAGTATTATTCAAATGATCACCAGTGTACTCAAGTACTGTTACTGTACTGTGTGGATATTTTACTTAAGTAGAAGTAAACGTACTGTTGGAAAAATCTACTTAAGTAAAAAGCTTGTTTCAAAATAATCAGAGTAAAAGTTACTTTTTAGGAAAGAGAACATTGTCATCCATGCATAAATAGTTCAAATTTGACTCTTGATTCTTTTAATTGAAAAAATGATAAATTACAAAATAAGGTCCACAAACTAAAGCCAGATTACTCTTCTCACTGTGATTGGCTCCAACATTGACCAGTTTACTGTACATTGGTGCGGTTTCTATCTCTATGGAGATACCGAAATGGGTCCTCTGGTTTGAATGCGTTTTAAAAACGTACTTAAGTAAGAGTAATATTACCGACTTACTCAGAACAGTACAAGTAGCCTACAAAGAAAAGCGACTCAATTACACTAAGCTGAGTAAATGTAATTACCAGCTGTATTCAGTTAGAGGGCCTGCTACGAGGCCGCTGTCAAATTGACAATTTCTTTCTTTCCTCCCAGGTCACTTCCTGCTCCTGAGCTCTTCCCCTGCCGCAGAGGCTTCTGGGAGCTGTGAGTACAGCTTGAGCAGTCCGTTGCTGCCAGGCAGCGGCGGGCTGTGCCGCCTGCGTCTGGCTCTGTACGCGGCCGCTCCGCTGGCGGGGGACCTCACCCTCCTGGTCAAGCCACTTCTCTCGGGTTCAGTCGTCAACTCTATGGTCCTCAACCACAGGAGGCAAGATAGCGGCAGGTCAGCCAACACATACTCTGCTTTACTCTAAATACCCAACAGAGTAGTCATTTATTTATTGATGTATTTATTATTCATGTTGCGCAACATGCCAGTTTCCTGACGCAACATCAATCTCAAAACCTCCCGTCTGCACTGATTGATTGAAGTGCTTGTTGTCAAGTCGAGGTTTAGTCTGTGAACTTCAGATTCAGTGACTGAATGAAAGGTGACACAGGCCTCAGGACGCAGCAAGGGCACACAATCTTTTCCCTCTGCAGTCGGCTACCAAAGTTATGGCAAGAAAATATATCTTACCTGATAGGCCATGTGGCATGATGTGGAACAGAAGACTAGGATTCTATCTATTGTTCGGGAAAGGTATTCTATTGATCTCATGCCGAAGCACAGCCATTTTTAGAGCAGCTAAAAGCATGCAGACCCTGGAAATGAATTTATATATAATTGGTTAGGACAGAAGAAGGATGGATGGGCATATGCGATAAGGTTGTACATGGCCTTTGTTACTGACTGTGCAGTAATGGACTGGGCAATTCCATTACGAGAGGATTTAGTGAAGCCACAGACAGTAAAAAAACAAAAACCGGCATGGTTCCATCTATTCAGACTCTTATTCATCCCAGGCTAACTTGTAACTTGTGTAAAGGCTCGCTACTGACATCGCTTTGCATTCCTAACGGTTGAGCATTTGCAGTAGTATTGTGTGTGTTGGGACTGCCATGATGCTTCAGTTGGACAGACTGTTTGCAGAAGCAACTACCGCTAAATTGAGCTCAGGCTTTGGCCCCACACCCCTCCACCGGGAAATGGTTGAAAAGTAACAGCCATACCTGCACTGTATTATAATTATAATTCCATATACTGCACTTATACAACTGCTTATTAGGCCCCATAAAAAATCACTTCCCCATTCCCCTAAATGTAGCCTACATTTGAAGTAGTGAGTCCTTTTAGAAATGGACTCAGATAAGTGGCTTTCTAATTGGTGAGGTTAGGCTTAGTGAATGTGCCATTAAGTAGAATGTAGAAGGTAGAAGGTAGAAAATGTAAATGGCTGGGTTTCCCAAAAGCTTCTTAGCCCCAAGAAGCTTCTTTAACCCTTCTTAAGGCCCCCTTAAGAAGCAAACGGGTTTCCCAATTGCTTCTTAGCCTAAGATGATCTTTCGTTACGAAGACATGCGTTTCCCAAAAGCTTCTTAGCGCTAAGAATCTTCTTTGACCCTTCTTAACTCATTGAGTGCCAAGGACATCGATCGACGTCAAAGTAAATAGTGACGTAGAGTGCCAAGGACGTCGATCGACGTCAAATGCGTTTTTTGACGGTGGGACGTGGATCAAAGCCTCAGGCATCTCCTGTACAAATATTGTAGCTATTGAAGGTGTATAACCTATTTTACGGACTCATTAGGTGGCAACAGTGCTCTCCAGATTAGAGAAAGGTCCGGAAAACAGCAGGAAAAAGCCCCGTGATGAAAAAGAAACCGCTCATGCTGCAGCCAGAGCCATATAGATTGCTCTGTCTGGAGTTAACGTTGGCTGCGAACAGCAGTCAATCCGCGCCCACAACTCAGCCCCTCTGTCTCTGCTGTATAGTTTCTCCACACGATTAGCCGCCAGAAAAGCAGCACCCGACGCCGAAGGGCCAAAGCATTCTCAGCAGTCCGGTTTGGCTCTTCCGTGTCGCGCTGGGAGCCGGCGCACAAAAACGGAGGCTCCGAAAATAGACTGGGTGCGTGTTAGGCTGTGTGTTAGTGTGGGGAGGAGTTTGCAGCTGAGGGGGGGGAGAGGGGGGTGGGGCACGCAGGCACCACACAACTACACCACGTCACTACATCAGAAAATATTATCTTCAGAGTCAGTGAATGTGCTTGAAATGCTTAATTTCACAAAAGGCGGAATAACTCAGCTTCTAATTTGAAACGCCTGTATTTGCTCAAAACGACCTATCTTCTCCGGCTCATAACTAAAGAACGGAAAATGGTATCAATAAACTTTTTTTTGCTGATGATACAATAGAGTCAGCTCGTTCTTTGTGCGTGTTCGGTGTTTACATAGTAATATCACACAATATTCTGTGGGCCTCGAGAAATCACTGAAAACGCTCTGAAACTCTGGCACTGGGAGCGTCCGTTCTCCAAAAGTGGCTGGCACTCAATGAGTTAAGGCTCACGTAAGAAGCCAACGAAGCCAACGCGTTTCCCGATTGCTTCTTAGTCTAAAATTATCTTCCGTTAAGAAGGCTGCATTTCCCAAAAGCTTCTTAGCGCTAAGATGATCTTTCGTTAAGAAGCTTTTGTAAGAAGGGTCTGGGGCATTCTTAACACCTTCTTAATGACGAAACACTGGCAGATCCAGCCGCGTCAGGCAAAAGGAGATACTTGTGTCCATTGTTCCTCTTGTGTTTTTCCCTTTTTCTTTTCTTTCATGCACCCTTTAGTGTTTAAAATTGGGGAACACTTGAAAATCTCCCCTGTATGTATGGTTACTTGTGTTTTAAATGTTTTACCGTAGGCTATAATGTGAGATGTGAGAGGTCCTCTGCGGCCCACTAGATGGCACTCTGAGCCCACCAGTGGGCCACGACCCAGTGGTTGAGAAACACTGTTGTATAATAACCTAATCGTGGTCATGTTAAACAAGAACTTCTTCTATTAAACATTATTTATTTCAGACATGGACTGCAGTTCAAATTGCTTTATATACACAGCATACAACAAAATTGCGAGAAACACTACAGAATTTAAGCGACCTTGGGTTCTGTGAAAGGTGCTATATAAATCCACAACATTCTTATTATAAAAGGAATCCATTCTGATTAGAGGAATATAGCCTACGGTAAAACATTTAAAACACAAGTAACCATACATACAGTACAGGGGAGATTTTCAAGTGTTCCCCAATTTTAAACACTAAAGGGTGCATGAAAGAAAGGAAAAAGGGAAAAACACAAGAGGAACAATGGACACAAGTATCTCCTTTTGCCTGACGCGGCTGGATCTGCCAGTGTTTCGTCATTAAGAAGGTGTTAAGAATGCCCCAGACCCTTCTTACAAAACCTTCTTAACGAAAGATCATCTTAGCGCTAAGAAGCTTTTGGGAAATGCAGCCTTCTTAACGGAAGATAATTTTAGGCTAAGAAGCAATCGGGAAACGCGTTGGCTTCGTTGGCTTCTTACGGGAGCCTTAAGAAGGGTCAAAGAAGCTTCTTAGCGCTAAGAAGCTTTTGGGAAACGAATGCCTTCGTAACGAAAGATAATCTTAGGCTAAGAAGCAATTGGGAAACGCGTTTGCTTCTTAAGGGGGCACCGCAAAATGCCTGTGCGCTCCACGCAAAAGCATTGAATGGGCGTTTTTTCTGTTAGTTTTTTTTCTGATGCCCCCAATTTTCTCGGTAGGAAGGGAATATGTTTTTTTGTCGGCAAACAAATCTTCAGGAGAGAGAATAGCGACCGAAGAAGCAAGATGGACAATGTTGTTGTGCCAGCACATATTCTTGCAAGATTACCTCTCTAAAAAGTCCGACTATAGTCAGACCTGGTTATACATATCCAGCATCAATAGAACATTAAATATATCAGATTTATTTTACCTACCCATGATAATTCGGGACCACACGTGAAAAAATACAGTCGGGAGAGAGGAGAGGCGCTTGTGACTCGGCTCCAGGTTCAGCGTGCAATAGGCGTGCGGTGTGATCACAAAAACGTGTAATAGGTTAACGCCCAGCTCAAGGTATTCAAGATTCAAGATTCAAGATTTTTATTGTCACTCCGTAGTACAAGTATCACGTGTGAAATTCTTGTGCTGTAGGCTCCGTTACAACATAGTGCAAAAAATAAAAGATATATAAATAAAAAACAAGAGGCAACATGCAATAAAGCAGTAAGACACGCCACAGACAGTGGCGTATTCACTGCCCATAGTGCAAATGGCATGAACATACTTTAAACATAATTAAACAACATTCTGTTAGGTGCAAATAGCGTATACCTAATTAAACATACTATTGAACATGTATGTAGGCGTAGACGTGGGTTGAGGCAAGGCAAGGCGTAGGTGCCCTGTGTGAACGTAGCGTAAGGCAAGAATTATTCACAGGTGTTCATTCTATTCCATTCTAAACTATTCTATTCTATTCTCCCTTCCTCCTGGTTAGTAGTTTGGGGGTTGGGTTGGGTCGAGTTCGATTTTTTTAGGACCGTTGAAACCTTTAGAGTGGATGTGCGTGTGTCCTGGGTGCAGGCAACGATACTGGTGCGCTCACGGGCAGCGGGACATTTTTTTGTGCTAAGAGCTGGTTTTCAAACGTCTTGACTTAGTGCAAAGAATTGCGCGCATACGGACAATAGCATAAGGCAAGGATTTTGCGAGGAAACGTGTGGTTTGGCATGGGGCACACCCACAGCTGCGTTATCACACAGACCCCGGTGCAAAACTGGATGGTATCGCAAATTGACACTTGCATAAGACACGCGAAAGATAGCATAAGACATGCGTTAGGGCATGCAAACCAAGCAAATAGCGCTTGTACGAAGATAGGGCCCTTTGACTTTGAATTCCTATGATAGCGCCCTTTGAATACACAAGCTCCATTAGTCATTTTAACCAGCCCTCGCTGACTCCCCCTTTGCACTCTTCCCTCTTTGGGGGAATCCCTGCTGCCACCTGACGTGCCGTTTCATTACTCAGATAACTCATGTGAACTTTCCCAGATCGACCCTTTGCAGGGCGAGGGAGCGACGATATAGACTTCAGCAGTGCATCTGGCCCAGAATGCAAGGGGTCGCTTGCATAACATATGCTGCTACGTATCACCAAGTACCGAGAGAAAGTCAAGGAGGGCAAGCCATTGCTAAATGACTAATTAAATAGGGTTATAAGCGATCAATATGGCAAATGGCTTTAAACACGCACTCTTCTCTGTGATTGGTTAATGAAGGGCTGAGTGGGAGGTCCTGGAGGCTGTGATTGGCCAGGTGGACGAGCCCTTCCATGTGACGCTGCTCTACACCTCCTGTCTGGGAGAGGAGGGAGCCACTGTGGCTCTGGACTCTCTGGAGCTCCAAGACTGTGAAGAGGGTGAGTCCAACATGTGGTACATTAACAGTGCGGTTTTTCTGCCTAATTAGGCTGGTTTGGGATGCGTTGTGCGGGGGGGAATGGGCTTGGGCGGGTTTGCAGAGCCACTTATTCCCATGGTTTGTCTGCAGTTTGGCACTTTTCGCACAGTCTTTGGGCTGGAAACCATTAGCTGTATCTGGCAAAACTGGGTACGGACTAGGGGTTCAGACTGTGAACTGGTGAGTCCAACATGTGGTACAGACTAGGGGTTCAGACTGTGAACTGGGTGAGTCCAACATCTGGTACAGACCAGGGGTTCTCAACCTTGTGCTGTTGCAGCCTGAGAGTCTGCAGGTTTCCAACCAAACCCCACAGCATGTGCTCAGCCAAGACTGGAAAAAAGGCACACAACACATGCTGAGAAACAAATGTTTCCTGGCCTTGTTTGGTTCCCAGATCACGCCTTCATATGGGATTAAAACATTCTTTGTCACAATTCAGTTTTAGAGCATTTGACATGAGTGTTTTCACATTATGTGGAAATTTCTTCGAAACCATAATATGGCACTAAAACTCACCACAGAAACCAGTATAAATGAATGGCCCATTCCAAACAGGATGGACAAGCCAGCTATATGATACAAGAGGAAACACTGGCTTTGTTTACATACACAGAGTATACATATACATACGCAGTTATTCAGCTTCCAAATACATGTTGTCCTACTATTCTCTGCTCCTTTTTTATGCCCCCTCTCCATTGCTCTGCTCTCCAATGCATTGCAAGACAACCCAATTCCATTGTGTGTACATTTTGATGAATAATTTGGCTAAAGTATTACAGCCTGTCTGCAGAGTCACAAAGATCACACACAAGCTAGGATCATTATTTCTTGCCCATGTATTAGAAGTAACCTATTATGGATTCAAAGGGGGAGGGGTAGCTGGACACCACAGGTGGACAGGAAGTTTCTGTGAATTGCTTTATTGATGACAACAGACATATTCTATCACAAGGTATCAAAGGTTCATGTAAAAAGCTTAACTGGAATATGGCAAATAGCTGAGTTAGCCTACTCCATGCATGTAAATGTAGCCAGTGAAAGGTGCTGTAATTCTGTGGAAGTTGCTATTTAAAAGACAGTTTGTCCAATCAGATTGCACGTCTCAAATTGCTTCTCTTTGAGTATACAGTACACTGCAAAATAACCTTAAAGGGATAGTTCGGATTTTTTGTTGTGGGGTTGTATGATGTACTTGCCACCAGTCAGTGGCAAGTAGAGCTGTCTTTGTCTGTTGAGTGTGAACGGGCATTTTCTGTTGTGAACAACAGGAAAAAAAACATAAAATGCTTCCATTCTGCCCACCTGGCGTAATCCAAGTCTCCACAAGCCCTGAGATGCCAAGTTGACTTGATGTAAGTTACACCCTGTTTTTAGCTCAAATCTGCACTGTTGCCAGGAGCTCGAGGAAGAATTCGAGCACTTCCAGCTGCACATAGGCTATATTTCAGCTAAAAACAGGGTGTAAATAATGTGGAGACTTGGATTACGCCAGGTGAGCAGCATGGATGCTTTTTATGGGTCCCCTCCCCCCCTTTTTTCATATTCACTCTTTGTCTTTTTAAAAAATGTATGAAAACAGGTGGTAATTCCATGTAGAAAAATATTTTATTTTATTATTTTATTTTATTTTATTTTGCCTTTATTTATACAGGGATGGCCCTTGAGAGCGAGCTCTCATTTACAAGAGCACCCTGTTACAGAAGAACATCTATAAAAGTTACAAATTTACAGACAGACAAGATAAGAACAAACAGTAAGAACAGATGATAAAAACATTTTAGGTAAAACACGAACACTCGTACCCTCTATGAGTACTCTAGTCTAAACGACTCCAGAGAGATCAATTGCTCCAATTTGAAAGTGTCCTGGAGCCTGTTCCATTTGTCGTGGGCATAGAAAGAGAATGCAGTCCCTGTTCAGACCTCACACGTGGGATAGACAATCTAATGTGAGACCGTGAGCGTGTGTGATAACTAGTGTTATTGATGTGAATAAAAAGTGAGGACAAATACAGAGGAAGCTGTCCAATCAGAGTGTTGTAAATAAATAAGAGACAGTGTACTGTAGCTCTCTTCTAGCTGTCAGGGAGGGCCAGCCCACCTTTTCATACAAAAGACAGCGGCGTGAAACGCAGAGCGCTGTGATACACGGCATCAACCGTCTTCAGGATGCTGGATGAGGCATGCATGCATCATACACAACATGTCCGTAATCAAGGACAGACAATAGGGATTGTTTCTGGTACGAGATGAAAAACAGGATTTGTTTCTGTACAAAAAACGATTTGCCTCCTCAGTTTCTTTGTAAGATGATCAATATCAATAACTAACTTAATTGACTGTGAAGATAGTAGATTATCTAACAACAGTGTTGTAATTATTGGTTCAGCATGGTAGTAGTTGTGTATAAATGTTGTGTAAATGTTGAATAATTGCTGTGTGTTTGCTGTGATGCAGGACCCCAGGATGCAGAGCCGAGCGCAGAGTGTGGAGACGATTTCCACTGTGAGAGCGGAGGCTGCGTCGACCAGAGCCGAGTCTGTGACTTTCACACCGACTGTCCGTTAGGAGAGGACGAAGGCTTTATCTGTGGTGAGATTCTGTTTGTTAGGAGAGGACGAGGGCTCTATCTGTGGTGAGATTCTTATTTAGATTTTAGGGGCGGCAGAAGCTCAAGAGGTAGAGCTGCCGCCTGGGAATCGGAAGGTTCCCGTTTTGAGGCTGGCTCCTCCAGCAGTGTGTCCCTGAGCAAGACACTGAACCCCTAAATGCTGCCGTCGGTATATGAATGTGAGTGGGAATGGGTAAATGGGAGGTATTCATTTTAAAGGGCATTTTAAAGTATTCTATACAACAGTCCAGTCCATTCATAGAAATGAAATTTGATCCTTAATAATGCTGTTCATGAAAATGCACTTTTGAAGTTGACTACCGAATTTTTACCCAAGTGTCCCTCATACAACGAAGAAACCATTTCAAATTTGACTTGGCCCGCTATAAATTTGCACCATTAGAGAGACCGTGACAGACAGCGTGTGAGAAGAACAAAAAGCAATTAGGTAGAAGTGTAAGTGTGAGTGCTTTAGTTTGTGTGACTGTGGCTGGAGAGGTGTACTGCAGTCCACAAGGACAGGAAGTGGAGCTACTGGCAGGCTGGCTTCCATCTGCAGCATTAGCGGTATTAAAGTTTAAGGCCAGGATCAATTGTTAATCCCTTGACTGGAGGCACCAGATTAGCCAAGCAGCCAAGTGCCTCCACTACACTGTGTGTGAGAGAGTCACTGTGTCATTGACATTTACACTGTGGAGCCTGATGTGCTGAGTGCAGCTTCTGTGCTTGACTTGCACCAAGGTCTTTTCCTCAGCTACATTTCCATTTCATTAGCCAGAAATTCCTAGACAGTATTTTGAGGAATTTGATATCCTGTTTTTACAGTATTCGTCTTGAAATCATGCTGTCAAATTGTGCGAACTTGAGATAGTTTAACGATTTATTACAAAATAATGCATTCCTTAGGGCTTGATTCGTGTTTTAAAGGCCCAGCTTTGAAAACACACAGTGGAGAAAATGTGTGTGTTTTTAAGACAGTCAATCACTGGTTATCATTTCCATCCACTTTGCGAGCTCAAATGTGACGAGCCGTACTCTTCAATTTTCTCTCCCTCCCTCTCTCTCAAAACATCAATCATTCAGTGCAAAGAAAAATATTACCTCAGGCGGAGAACTAGCTGGTCCCGCTTCCCTCAGTAATGGGATCAATGGACTCAGAGCTATTTACAGGCCTTGAACTGTGGCTCCCTGGGGGAATGGAGGCGGGCCACAGTGGAGGTGTAATATCTTGAGTGGCAACATTGGTAAATTCTGTGCTATAACCGCCTGTAAAATACCATATCTGCTATTAAATCCTGAGTGGGTTGTTGGGGTGGTTTTTCCTCTCTCTTTGTCTCCATTGTCTCCAGATTGGAGGAGAAAGACTGGGAGAACGGCAAAGATGGACTCCTTAGCAAGCAAAATGTTCTATATATTTCCACCAGTGTGATATGATAACGTAGAAGTCTCCCTCTCCCCCAGATGCTCTTCCGTTGGGCGCACACTGCTCGTTTGAGCGTGACGCGTGCGGCTGGTCCGTGTCCAGCCAGCCGTCAGCCTGGAGGAGGGTCGCCGGAGACGAGCTGACGGAGAGAGAAGTCACGCAGGGCATCACGCTACAGAGCACACCAGGTTGTTTGTGTGCGTGTGTGTGCGTGCGTGCGTGCGTGTGTGCGTGTGTGTGTGTGTGTGTGTGTGTGTGTGTGTGTGTGTGTGTGTGTGTGTGTGTGTGTGTGTGTGTGTGCGCTTAATACTTACGTGCAAAAACGAGCATATGCAGACATCATAACCTGATTTTATCACTGGACTTGTGTTTTCCTGATAAGTATATATTGTCTTGGGTGTCCTCTTTCCATACAGTGCCATTGTGAAGAATTGTTGGGCCGTGTTAGAGATGGATGTAAAAAAAAAAAAAAAAACTTTCCACGATTCTCACATTGCTGAGTGTCAAAAGCCATTATTTTCTTTTATGTCCCAAGCCAGGCTTTGCGTTGATATTTATATTTTCTGAACGTTAATGATATGCCTGAAGGATTAGAGCAGGAATGCCTTGTGAGATTAGTGCCATATGAAATGACATGACTTTGAAGAGTTCATATAACATTAGATGGTTTGAATCCAGCTGCAGAACATCTGAATGCTAATCAAGCAGCGGCTCAAAGTGGCTTTATATTAAAGCTACTGTTACTAAACTGATTCCCAGCCAATGTGGACAGAGCTTATATTTTATGGCTTGCTGGTTCTGGTCCAACATTCCTTAAGCACTAAATTGATATTCTGAATTTATAGCTTCAGTGAGTATAGGACTAAAGAGGCTCAACCATCCCCCCCCCCCCCACCCCCCCACCCCTAATGCTGACATCCACTCTCTTGTTGACACCCACTCTATGTCCCTTTCTGCTGTGTCACATACTGTATTGTTCACCCACAGGACACTTCCTCTTCCTGCGGGTCAGACAGAGTTATTCCCTTCAGGAGGCGTCCATCCAGAGCACTTCTTTCCCTCCTCCTGTCTCTACCAATGCCTGTCAGGTCAGTTAACCAGTTACTTAGATAGACAGTTGCTTAAAGTCCCCATGAAATGGAATCCCATTGCTTTTAAACGCAGTCTCTTTAATGGTGACCTCATGCTGTAAATATAAACTTTGAATTAATAAAAACCATCCGTTTTTTGTACAATCCTGCCCCTCTTTACCCCTCCCTTTCTCTCCCTCACTCATATTCTGTTGGTTTAGACTTTTGAATGCATCAAATCCAGGACATATGCAATCTCACGGGGTCTCTAATAAAGTTTTGATTCATACGTGTTTAGCAGTGGATCAGTCAATCACAGTCAATCAATCAGTCAGTCAGTTAATCAAATGTTGATTATTTCAAATTCTTCCTTATCTTACATTGCTTGTGTCAACACAGCTGCGTTTCTCTCTGTACCTGTTTGGGGAGTTTAACGGGACGGTGCTGGTGGCTATAGAGGAGAATGGAACCACCGCCTCTGTTCTGGTGTGGGAGAAGAACAGTCAGTGGACAGACAACTGGCAGGACGTAACCCTGCAGCTGGCCGGCCTTCATCATCAGTAAGAGGAGGAGGAAGGGTGGTGATTGTAATGATGATGAGGAGGACAATGGCTGATGATGAGAACAAAGAGGAAAATCGATTTTTGCACCTGGAATTTTGTGTGAATTATTCTTTCCTACAAGCTATTTTTGTACCCATACTGTATGATTGGACTGCTGCTTCCTGTCACATAAGGACCATCTTCAGTAGTTGGATGCAATTTGTCCCTAAAGCAAAGATCTGTGCTTTGCTCCAGGTTCCACCTCAAGGTGACGGCTCTGTGGGGAAGAGGCTCCAACGCTGACATTGCTCTTGATGACATTGCAGTTGGGGCAGCCTGCTTTGACACAGGTAAAGTGTTGATGACATCACGAGATACTAGAGACCGTAACAGAGACTCTGGGCTCTATTTTCCCCCTGGCCTTAAAGTGGCCTTAGCCGCTAAACTGGCCTTAAACACAAAAAACACGCTTTACGCCTGCCTACTACTCACTCGGGAAGATACCGTCATGTTTTTACACCCCGAAATGCGATTTACGCTGAAGAGGCGTGGCGCAGTACCAGAATAGGCCAGAATGGGCGTTTCGGCCTTAAATACCAGCCTAAAGCGATCTTCCCAACGTGCGTTAATATTGTGGTTAATGCTTTTCAAAACCAGGCCTTATTCAGTGCGCCGGGGATGCACCCACGGCGTTATCCTATTTTGCGGACATGCCTTTCCAAAGCAACTCTCAGTTGTGTCTGCATGCTTGTCTGATACAGACTTCTCCCTCTCTCTCTCTCTCTCTCTCTCTCTCTCTCTCACTCACTTGCACTCTCTCTCACTCCCTCTCTCTCTGTGTCTCTGTCTCACTCTCTCCCCCTCTCTCGCTCTCTCTCACTCTCTCCCCCTCTCTCGCTCTCTCTTTCACATCTTTCCCAGTCATCTTCTGATCCCCTCCTGACTTACATGATTTTGTTTCTAGGGCTTTTCTTACCCAGACAATGATCACCTCAGCCCTCTGCCTCCACTTAACATATCTCACATTCTCTCTGGTTGGCAATTGGAAGATGACCAGATGCCCACTTATGTGAGCCGAGATGCCGTTATTTCTTCAAGCTGTCTGATCTGTTTGCTCCTCTGCCTGACTGATTGCAACCGGACTGGAGTCGCTCCGTGGATCGGAGCTTGGAAGGGAAGAATGTGATTGGTTTACTGGAGATCACCAATGGCCACAGTTGTGAATAAATCTAGGCTTAAAAAGGCGTGGTTAAATGGTTAGTGCCGCACACTCTGGCTTTTAGCGCCAAGGAAAAATGTGGGTAATGCGCGTGACCACACCCACTAATAGCGCTGCGCCCAGCCATAAACGCAAATTTAAGGCCAGGGGGAAAATAGAGCCCTCTACCTTTTGATGATGCCATGACTTCCATTTTGATAGCACAGACTGGAATGAATGGGTGTATTAGGATCGGACGGATACAACCAATTTGCATTTGTTGTACCAATTCTCATTCCTCAACTTGCCTCTCTGGGTACAGTCAGAGATCTCTGAGGTTCACTGACAGGCTCCAGTGTGCAGGGCTCCAGTGTGCAGGGCTCCAGTGTGCAGGGCTCCAGTGTGCACGGCTCCAGTGTGCACGGCTCCAGTGTGCGGGGCTCCAGTGTGCGGGGCTCCAGTGTGCGGGGCTCCAGTGTGCAGGGCTCCAGTGTGCAGGGCTCCAGTGTGCAGGGCTCCAGTGTGCAGGGCTCCAGTGTGCGGGGCGTGCCATTCTAAGCCCTTGTACGTGCTTAGAATATAGCTGTTTTACAACAGCTATATTCTGATTCACCAATCACTGTAAACCACTGCCTCTTTGCTGTAATTTTCCCTGTAGGTTCTTCTTGACATTAAGGACTTTTATTCAGCTTTTAGACTGCCTCAGTCCAAAGCTGCCCATTGTAAGCTATTTAAAATCTTCTAGGCAGGCTGCAGCTTCTGTATATGTGTGGAACCACTCTGTCTTTTCAATAGAGGGAAGAAGTAGCAAAGAGATTAATTTTAGACATCAGTTGCATCCTCATCATTGCTATCATAACAGTTGCACCCAGGACAAATTGATGGTTCAATTCTACGGCATTACAAGATAAGCTACTATACTATATGAATGATGCATTCTGCTCAGGATCGGCGCTCCAGATATACAGCGCTGTGTTTTCTCATCACTCATGATTTTTGCATGCCACAGTTGAAGACTACCATATTAGACTGCAATTATTCGTCAGCTTCATAGAATCCCTAAACCCCTTATGGATGACATGCGGAGGACTGACACAGCGCTAAGCGCTGTTGTTTGCTAGGAGCTGGAGTGGTCTCCTGTTGCTGCCTTGATGCAGCCTTTCCTTGATTAGTTGTGAGTGGAGGCTAACCGATGGGGAATACTCTGCTGCAGAGGCAGCGCCGCAAACTGACAATAAAAACATGTGCCAAAAAGTCAGAGCCAGCACCATTACAATATGTCTTTTATTGCTCTGCCCTATACATCCACCATGGTGAATTCTAGTGTGATACTGTACTCTGCCCATACTCTGCACATCTTTCGGCGGAAACTAAAAACTCACCTTTTCAGGCTACACCTGGGCCCTTCTTGAACATCTTTCTCCCTCTTCTAAAAAAAAACTAAAGAAAAATTTACTTATTCCATCTCAAACTACTACTACTCTTTATGACATTCTACAACGTGTTACTCTAGTCCATCAAAGGTCTTAGCTGTCAGTGACTGTTGCATAGTTGATTTCTGTACTCTTGACAAAATGTGATATTGTAAATCGCTTTGGATGAAAGTGTCTGCTAAAAAATGACATAATGTAATGTAATGTATAGACCTCATACAGAGTAAATTTGATCAACTTCTTCACTGCATCGGTTGACAAATGGGAGTCTGTCTGTCTTTGGGTTTTTGTTTGTGTGTGGTTGCGGGTGAGTTGGGGGGGGGGGGTCTGAATGCCTGGAGAGAAGCACAGTGATGACAGACTGCGGCGGTCATGTCGCAGATACTCGGCGCCAGCTGGAACGAGAATTGCTAGTCGATATTAGGGTCCTTCCAGGCTCCCAGAGCTGTGGTTTATGTTCGTTTGGACCTCCTGTAAGCCATAACACATCTTAAACTTGTCTCCTTTAACTCTCACCTTATCCTACTCAGTCTACGGTCTTGTCTTGTCTAGTCTATTTTCCTTTTTGTAAAAGTTTCTATGGCCCATTGAAAATAAGCAGGTGTTTACCAACTTCATGGGCTATCCAGGCATTCATCTCTTGTGATCTCCGTGCCTCTTATCACGTATTTTTATATTTGATGTGTATTTGTATTTGTATTTGTATTTGTATTTGTATTTGCTTTGAATGCCCAATAAATCAAACCCAAAATCCAAAGAAATGTAGGGTCTACTTTCTGCATGATGGATGAGTCTCTCTCTCTCCTCCCTCTGTCTCTCTGTCTCTGTCTGTGTCTGTGTCTGTGTCTCTCTGTCTATCTCTCTCTGTCTCTGTCTGTGTCTCTCTGTCTCTCTCTCTCTGTCTCTCTCAGATCTCAACTCCCTGCTGCTCAGCCACAGATTCTTCCACAGCATGGAGTCCATGGGGGACTTGGAGGATTTCTTCAGCCCTCTCCCAGAGCCTTCGGCCTCAGGTACCGTGCGGCCACTGTGGATACCTGGAGAATTTCCAGAGCATCCTTTTATCTGCCGTATCACTTGAACAGAACACTGTGTATGTGTGTGTGTGCGTGTGTGTGTGTGTGTGTGTGTGTAGGTGTGTGTGCGTGTGTGCGCGCGTGCATGCGTGCGTATATATATACCATATATAATTGATTTTCCAAGTTTACATCCCACTTGAGGAATATAAAATACAATACAAAACGTATATTTGACTTCAGTACACCTATTCATTTCTCAAATACAAAGAAGCCCTAGACATCATTATGTCGACAAATTAAATTCCCAATTCCCATCCCTAGCACCCCACCCACCCACCCACCCACCCACCCATAGGGTTACAGGTTCTGGAGTACATGTAGGTGAAGAATTGACAATTATACTAAGACAATTGAATAATCATATAAATTACGCAGAGAAAAAGATGAAGGGAGAGGAAAAGAAAGCAGAAAAACTAAAAGGAAATGTTGGAGTTATGGAAGAATGCTCACTACTGTAACATGACTTACAGTATGTGTTCCCTACCCACCCTAACCCTACTGTAACAGGACTTACAGTATGTGTTCCCTACCCTAACCCTACTGTAACAGGACTTACAGTATGTGTTCCCTACCCTAACCCTACTGTAACAGGACTTACAGTATGTGTTCCCTACCCACCCTAACCCTACTGTAACAGGACTTACAGTATGTGTTCCCTACCCTAACCCTACTGTAACAGGACTTACAGTATGTGTTCCCTACCCTAACCCTACTGTAACAGGACTGTATGTGTTCCCTACCCTAACCCTACTGTAACAGGACTTACAGTATGTGTTCCCTACCCTAACCCTACTGTAACAGGACTTAAAGTATGTGTTCCCTACCCTAACCCTACTGTAACATGACTTACAGTATGTGTTCCCTACCCTAACCCTACTGTAACAGGACTTACAGTATGTGTTCCCTACCCACCCTAACCCTACTGTAACAGGACTTACAGTATATGTTCCCTACCCTAACCCTACTGTAACAGGACTTACAGTATGTGTTCCCTACCCTAACCCTACTGTAACAGGACTTACAGTATGTGTTCCCTACCCTAACCCTACTGTAACAGGACTTACAGTATGTGTTCCCTACCCTAACCCTACTGTAACATGACTTACAGTATGTGTTCCCTACCCACCCTAACCCTACTGTAACAGGACTTACAGTATATGTTCCCTACCCTAACCCTACTGTAACATGACTTACAGTATGTGTTCCCTACCCTAACCCTACTGTAACAGGACTTACAGTATGTGTTCCCTACCCTAACCCTACTGTAACAGGACTTACAGTATGTGTTCCCTACCCTAACCCTACTGTAACAGGACTTACAGTATGTGTTCCCTACCCTAACCCTACTGTAACAGGACTTACATTATGTGTTCCCTACCCTAACCCTACTGTAACAGGACTTACAGTATGTGTTCCCTACCCTAACCCTACTGTAACAGGACTTACAGTATGTGTTCCCTACCCTAACCCTACTGTAACAGGACTTACAGTATGTGTTCCCTACCCTAACCCTACTGTAACAGGACTTACAGTATGTGTTCCCTACCCTAACCCTACTGTAACAGGACTTACAGTATGTGTTCCCTACCCTAACCCTACTGTAACAGGACTTACATTATGTGTTCCCTACCCTAACCCTACTGTAACAGGACTTACATTATGTGTTCCCTACCCACCCTAACCCTACTTTTTATCCAGGGGTTCCTGCAGAGAGTCATTCATTTCAGGAAGTGTATATTACATTTTCTCTAGCTTTAAGAAATACATGACATCTCTGACCCAGCGAGAGAAGGATGGAGGATTGCGTTGTTTCGATTTGAAAACAGAACACTTTTAATCTGTTCTCCACACAATATTTAAACACCCTCAGGTGCTGTGTCGGTACATTTATGTAATTTCCTTTGATTCTCCAAGCAGATGATGTCGTCCCATATGTTGCAACCTTACTTTACCTTTCTGATTGTATCAGATTTTCTCTTTCCTTCTGCTCTTCTTTCTTTCTTTCTTTCTTTCCTTCCTTCTTTGCTTCCTTTCCTCCTTCCTTCTTTAACTCCTTTATCTATATGAATGCGCCCACACTCACCGACACGCTCAACAATCCTTCAATCCCATTCGTCCTCCTCATGTCCCCATTTATTTTCCATCTTTGCAGAGGTCTCTTTGATGACATGGTGGTTTACGTCCTGTGGTGCCAGCGGGCCCCGGGGCCCGACCCAGGCCCAGTGCGACAGCGCTTACAGGAACACCAATGTCAGCGTCACCGTGGGGAAGGACAGCCCCTTTAAAGGAGTCCAAATGTGGAGGGTCCCTGCTACTAACAGATACATGTAAGTGATAGAGGGGGTGGTTCTACTAACAGATACATGTAAGTGATAGAGGGGGTGGTTCTGCTACTAACAGATACATGTAAGTGATAGAGGGGGTGGTTCTACTAACAGATACATGTACGTAAGTGATAGAGGGGGTGGTTCTACTAACAGATACATGTAAGTGATAGAGGGGGTGGTTCTACTAACAGATACATGTAAGTGATAGAGGGGGTGGTTCTACTAACAGATACATGTAAGTGATAGAGGGGGTGGTTCTACTAACAGATACATGTAAGTGATAGAGGGGGTGGTTCTACTAACAGATACATGTAAGTGATAGAGGGGGTGGTTCTACTAACAGATACATGTAAGTGATAGAGGGGGTGGTTCTACTAACAGATACATGTAAGTGATAGAGGGGGTGGTTCTACTAACAGATACATGTAAGTGATAGAGGGGGTGGTTCTACTAACAGATACATGTAAGTGATAGAGGGGGTGGTTCTACTAACAGATACATGTAAGTGATAGAGGGGGTGGTTCTCAGGCTCTTCTGTGCTAATGTGGGCGCCTCGGGCTGAAGATGTAAAGCGGAAGATCTGAGCCGTGCGTTTTTCCAGAGATTTCCTGTGGTTGCACATCAATATCAGAGGCCAGTCAATTATTATACACAGAGGATGTTTTCCCACTGTTATCCGTGGTTCCCAAATCCCAGGAGGTCAGTAATTGAGGAAACAACATTCATCCACATGTGTTGATATATGCGTGACTCAGCAAGCAGGGCTGAGTGAGAATAGAGAGGTGTGAGCGTGTGCTTGGAGACTCGATTATTGTCGCTGTCCTCAGTGTAACCAGCTGCGGGCCTGCCAGATCCAGACTCAGAGCTGTTTTATATTGCATTTGTGGAGCCAGTCATGGGACTTCAATATCACGCCCCCGACATGGGCTGGTAAAGAGATGGGGGGAGAGGAGGAGGGAGGTGGCGGGAATAGATGATTGGATTTATATGGTATTACAGTACTACTTGTGCTAAAATATACACAACAGCCCCCCCCCCCCCCCCCAACAACATTATCAACACAGAATTTGTTTGTAAGAGCAAATCTACATACAACCACAGGTGACTGAGCATAGAGTGTCTACTGGTTCATACTGTATGTTCTGAAGGAAATCTATATCCGTATTGCAGTCTGTCCAATATGGTATTTAGCCAGAAACCATTTCTTTCAGTCACACAGTGTTGGTTGGTGGTTGTAATGATACTTCTGGCTTTACTGGCTCACGCTGAACTGTGTGTCGCTCTCAGGATCTCCGCCTATGGGGCCGCAGGAGGGAAAGGAGCGAAAAACCACAACAAGCGCTCGCATGGGGTCTTCATATCCGCCATATTTCCTCTGGAGAAAGGAGATATCCTTTACATCCTGGTAGGCCACCAGGGAGAGGATGCATGCCCAGGGGTGAGTAGGAGGAGAGGAAGGACAGCCTTTTTGATGTATGTGATGTCCTACTGGGAGCGAGAGGGGAGACGAGGGGGACTGGAACTGACTTCTCTCTCTCTCTCTCTGTCTCTCTCTCTCTCTCCCCCCCCACATCTCTTTCTTTGACCTCTCTTCCCTGGGGTGCAGAGAAACCCCCTCACCCAGCAGATCTGCCTGGGCGAGTCGTCGGTCATTGAAAACGACCTCAGAGGGGAGGGGCCTGCCGAGTGGGCCGGCGGAGGAGGCGGAGGCGGAGGAGCCACCTACATCTTTAAGGTGACAGTTAAAATACACTGCAGTTGTGTTTACATTTTGTGTGCCGAGGGTCCGTGTGATACAGTTACGGCAGCAAGGCGGCTATAGCTCCAGCAGATTAAGCGTACATAGGCTACCGATAAACATCAAAAAATGTCCACAGGCATGCTGAAACAATTTAGCACAGCTTGAGAATCCACGGGTTTACATATAGATAAGATACATACAAGAGGTCAGAAGGCCATCGTATCACAGAATTGGCATGAAAAGAATGTTAACTTGCCCCTGTAGTTGTATTCTGCTTTCAGATCTTTCCTTCTGTAATAAAATGTCAGTTTTTCAAGTGTTTTGCGCTATGGGGGCGGGGGGGAACTAATTCTGTTCTATTTGCACTGAAATGTTGAGTATGTGGGTGTGGTGTCAAAGAAACCTTGGGTGTGTGAGTGTTTCTGTGACACTGTTACAGTACATTACATTAGCATTACATTAACATTAGCAGACGCTTTTGTCCAAAGCGACTTACAATAGTTTTGTAAACAGTAGAGAAACCAACTGTGCATCACAGTCTTTATCAGCTAAGACTTTCAAAAGGAATAAATAGCATTTGTTGATTTTTATTTTATAACAAAAAATATACTGTATATATATTTTTTTGTCTTAGATGGAAAGTGGCGAGCTGGTTCCCCTGCTGATCGCGGCTGGTGGAGGAGGAAAAGCCTACCTGGAGGACCCCGAGTCCAGTCTGGACCAGCTACCACTGGAGCAGTACGAAAACGACACCGTAGCAGCCAGCACCAGCGGTCGGACCGGTGCTGGAGGTACTATAGTGTAATATAGTTCTATACTGTAGGTAATGGTTTAGATTAGAGGGTCTCAATCTTTTTGACTCATGTCCCCCCTAAAAATAAAGTGATGATTCAGTATTGGAATAAGCAAGCGATGAGGTCTGCAAATACTCACAAGAAAGGGCATTTATTACAAAGATGTAAAGAACATTTGAAATGAGAGATTTGAGATTAGTTTTTTTTTTTTTTTTTACAGATTCCATTATTTATTCTAATATTGTGACCCCAAGTTAAGGTTTAGAAAAATGCTTCAGAAGAGAAGAGAATAACTGCAGTTTTCCCTATGCAGGGTGGTTGTTGTTGTTGTTGTTGCTGTTGTTGTTGTTGTTGATGGTTATGTTATGTTTGAGAACAGATAGGATACGTCTCGATTGCTGCAACACATTCTACTGACGATTTTTGGGGTGAGAAAAAAAGAATATAATGGAGTAGAACAGAACAGCACAACATATAGGGTTGGGGAGTAACGGATTACATGTAACGCCGTTACGTAATCTGATTACAAAAAAACGGTAACTGTAATCTGTCACAGTACATTTTAAAATGTGTAATCTAGATTACAGTAACGGGGGTATAGTAACGACGTTACAGGCGGGATTACATTCGCCCTTGCCTCTTCATTAATTTTACAAAATAACAACAAAAAACGGTGTAGCCTACTGTGACGAGGACGAGCGAGGCGGAGCAACAGCAGCAGCTGCAGGCAGCATTCATGATGACAGGGACCCGCGCCTGTGCCTCCTCCCACGAGTGCATTCATGTCATGGAAATATAACAAGCATTTCACTTTTACGTTCGCTCAGTGTTTAGACAGATCAAGCGTCTTCCACATGGATTCTACTGAAAATGATATTTTCAGTAGAATCCATGTGGAAGGCGCTTGTGTGTGGGGCTGTCAGCTGAACGTTACGACCTGCCAGGGAGTGGAAAATCTGCCTTGAATTTCTCCGCCACCCGTGCTGACAAACGCTGCTCATCTGCATGGGGCGAGAGGTTTTTACTTTCACTTAGTGTTTCACGTCGTGTTTCAAGATTAAAGCAACATGTTAGCAGAGTGGGTTAATGCAGCAGTATTAGGTTGACTGGTAAATAGAAACGTGTTTGCCATGAAGAAACAGGGACATTTGATTGACAAAAATAATTTTGCAAGTATAGGCTATACAATGTCTTGTGCATTCTGCAGAGTTTAAATGCTGGTTTCTCAATTCATTTTCCACTCCCTCTTTGTATTTGCTCCTGCTTGTTTTCAGAGCAGGACAGCAATAAGGCAGTAGAGTGATAAGACAAGTCAGAGACAGTGGCATATTCACTGCACATAGGTGCACATGTCATGTGCATACTTTAGACGTGCTTAAACATTTTAAATTCGACGTATTTGACATACAGGTGCAAATAGCATATACCTAATTAAACATACAACATACAACATACATGATGGGCTACTACTTCTCTATTTTAACCCCACACCTTTTTACCCTTGAAAGTGAAAGAGCTCGAGCTGCTTGCTGTGTGATACCTGCTATGCATGGCTTTCATTTCTCTCAAAGGTAGCGTTAAAATGTGCTCACACAAACATGGTAAAGTAGGTGAAGGCCAGGAGTGGATTAGCTTGTCACACACACACACTCACACACACACACGCACATTTTTTGACCTTTGAGAAGAGGACATATAACGCAGAAGGTCTCTCTGCTTTTCCAAGAAACGCTCTCAGTAAATCCTCCTTGACCAACAGAGACTCAACATACACCAGCTCATCTTATTGAAACCACTGTGAGATTGTTTAGATAAAAATCTGAGAGTGGGGGGTAATATGTGCCTCTTCGCGCTAGAAGTGTGTGTGTGTGTGTGTGTGTGTGTGTGTGTGTGTGTGTGTGTGTGTGTGTGTGTGTGTGTGTGTGTGTGTGTGTGTGTGTGTGTGTGTGTGTGTGCGCGTGTGTGTGTGGCCTACGTGTGTGAGAATAATATCTGCACGCATTTATGTACTGTGTCTGGCAATGTTTAAAGTGTGGGTTGGGAACAAAAATGGATCACAAGCCTCTTTCTGGTCGGCCATCACATGAGACTAGAACTAGTATGTTATCGTTCTACTGCTGGCTCACACGAAAGGATTTCAGTTTGCAAGCTTGGCTCCAAGGCTATAAGGATGTGTGTGTTTCTTGGAATTAGCAAAGCTTCTGTCACTTGGAAAATAAGTAACAGTTTTTGAATAGCGCTGGGGCTTAGGTGTTGTGCCTGGAATTGCTCTTTATTCTTTATAGTGCTTTAGTCAACCAGTTGAAATGGATTTTATCTGCTAATCAGATGAGACATGGGTGTCTCATGGTCTACTACATCTTCCCATTGAACATGGTGTTCAGTCCTGGACACCCTCCTCTTCTCCCTCTTAAATCACTTGGCCCTGTCAACGCGCAACTTCTCCCATATGCTGACGACACTCGACTCTACTTTTATGTATTTTTCTCTTACTCTGTCTTTTCCATCCTTTGACCCTCAAGTTGTACATTATCTGCTTGTTTTGCTGACATCTGTGTAAGTTGTATTTCTGCTCACTACATCAAAATCAATCTCAACAAGACTGGGCTCCTCTCTTTCCATGGAACATCCTGCTCTCTACAAAACCTCTCCATCACTTTTGACAAGACCTCTGTGCTTGCTTCCCAACTATCATCAGATGCTCACATCGCAGCTACAACCCGATCCTGCAGGTTTGGGCTCGACAACATATGTCAAAACCTTGCACAGTAGGGACTCAGGCCAGCGCCTTGTTCAAGCTGAAGCAGTCTCCCGTCTGCACTACTTCAACTCTTTGGCCGGCAGCCCGAGACATTCTCTGCAGCCCCTTAAACTCATGTAGAGCGCGGCAGCCCGCCTCATGTTCAAACTCACCCGAATTCTTCCCTGTCACTCAACACACTCTGCGCTTCCTCCGCTGGCTTCCTGTGGCTGCTTGCATTGAATTAAGAAACCTGGTGTACAAGGCAGCAAAGGGATCTGCAAGATGCGGTCCAGCCCCTACACAACCAGCCCGCCCTCTGCGTTCTGCCGCTGCTGGCCGTTTCGCTCTCCCTTCCCTGTGGCGCAGTCATCATCATCTCCTCCTCGCTCCCTGACGGCGGAATGAACTTCATTTCATTTCAGTGGGAACGGCAGAGGCACTCCATGTGCTGCAAACACATCTGTTCAATAATTTCCTCTAACACTCAATCATATTCCCTCTCAACTCCACTCTAATTGCTCTCAACAAATCAATTTTTCCTCTGTCCTTCACTCTGATTATCACTTCTCTCATACGTGACCATTCAGTGGTCACTGGAGTCCTACCACAGCCCAGACCCTTTCACTCCCTGCTATTGGTTATGTTGCCTAAAATGTGCAATGTAAATGTGTGTAATCGTGGGTTCATGTTTATCTCCTCCGGAAGGTGGAGGTGGCGGCTGGAAGGACAGCCCCAGTCCTTACCCAACGGCAGGCAGGTCTCTGGTGGAAGGTGCCGAGGGGGGTTCCTCGTGTCCCTTGGCCCTGTCCAAACTCAGCTGGGCCACCTATGGGGGCTTCGGGGGCGGAGGTGGGGCCTGCACAGCCGGAGGAGGCGGAGGAGGGTACAGAGGTAAAGTGGTTGTCACAGTACGCTGTCATCCATTCTCGATTTATGTGTTTCTCTGTGTGTGTAGGTCTGTCCACAGATCGTGTTCCTTACATCCTCATTTCTAGTAATGACTGTGATATCTGACTTTCATCTGACTCCCAGGAGGTGATGCTGCGCTGACTGATGACATCACAGCTGACGGTCAGGATGGAATCTCATTTGTCCATCCAATGAGTGAGATTTTTCTGCAGCCACTGGCAGGTGAGACTGATTTACACATCACATAATATCATAAAGATGTGATGGCACTGATGATAGAATAGAATAGAATAGAATAGAATAGAATAGAATAGAATAGAATAGAAGTTACTAATTTAATCTGTAAAAAGTATCTGTTTTGGTCCTGTCCTCAACTGAACCAATACTGGTCATCTGTTTTTGAGACACTGTCTGAGGTCCTCGAAATGGAACTACTACCCTGCCCTTTAATCACAATATTCGGTATCCCAGACAAGATCCTAACAGTAACTCAGAATAAATCTGATATTATTGCTTTTATGTCACTTCTTGCCCGTCGTCTTCCACTCCCCCGTCTGTGGCCACCTGGCTAAAAGACGGTATATCTTTTCTTAAGCTTGAAAACATCAAATTCACGGTAAGAGGGTCAATCAAAAGTTTTTATTCAAAGTGGCAACCTTTCATAACATATTTTGAAAATCTGAGAAGTGAAACTGGAACCCCTTTTGCTATTTGCTGCTATTGTTGGGTTTATCCGGACTTTTAATGTTTGGTTGAGGTTCTGGTCATGTTTGCGTACTGGCAGGCTTATTTAATTGTTGATTCCTCTGAGTGGATATGAGTACTGATGTGCTGTTTGCTTTAATTGTACTAGGCATCTCGCGCGCTATGCGCACTCGATTCCTAGGCTCGCCGGCTGCGCGGGCTCGCTGCGCTTATTTTTGTCATATTTTCCTTTCTTTGTTGTTGCTGGTTTTTTTCAAAGAAAATGGAGATCTGTTTCACTCTCTATACTAATGTCACTGCTTCACTCCCTCAATAAACAGATTTATTTAAAAGAAAGTGTCTGTCAAGAGCTCAGTAAAAATGAACAATAACATTATCGTCTTTTCGGGGCGAGGAGGGGGAACATACACTGTTTGGAATACATTTCACGTCTTCTTTATCTTTATCTTTATTGTTTATTTGAACAGGGACAGTACACAATAAACATATTGCACCAGAGATAGCTAAGAGCTAATTTGCATCTGTAGTCCCTGGGCGCACAGAGTCCTGTGCGCACATAGTACATATCAAATACAGAAATAAAAGAAAATCCTAGTGTCTAAACAATCAATATACATGACTTCATGCTGTTAGTAACATGAATATTAACATGACTGAAATTATGGATATGAATGAATATAATATGAATATATGAATATAGAGGGCCCTATCGTCATACAAGCGCTATTTGCTTTTTTGCGTGTCCTAAAGCGGGTTTTATGTGATCGGCCACCACACGCAGGTAATTTGCAGGCCGGTGACGATACCATTCAGTTTTGCACCGGGGTCTGTGCGCTAATGCTGCTGTGGGTGTCTCTTATGCAAAAAAAAACAGACGTTTCCCCACAAAATGCATGCCTTATGGTATTCTTTGCGCTAAAACATCTGAAAAGCACCTCTTAGCGCTAAAAACCCCCACTGTGCTTGAGTTCACCATTACCGTTGCCTCGGAGTGGCCAGGACACACGCATTTGCGATTCTTGGATTAGATTTCTCAACCCAACACCCAACCCACAAACTATTGTGAATTCCTTTAACGAAGAGGGGAGAATAGAATAAAATAGATTAGATTAGATTAGATTAGATTACAGTAGATTAGATTAGAATAGAATAGAAGAAAATAGTTTAGAATGGCATAGAGGAGAAAAAAAAAAAAAAGCAATCAATATTAATAAATAAATAAATAAATAAATAAATAAATAAATAAATAACTAAATAATAATTACACAGCAGCCGCTCTTTGATGTCTTTCAACCAGCACCAATTTTCATTATCAGCTCTCTTTTTTTTTAATATATATATATAGAGGGTATGCACGTGATGTCACAGAAGCAGAAGTCACTGCGTGGTCACGCCCACTGAGTGGCAGCAAGACTGGTTTTGAATGCAGTAATCAGCCTAGATGAATGACACATGCTGCTGCAAACAACAGAGAGGAACCTGCTGAATGTTTTGCCCATATAGGTTTTGCCACTCAGTCCTGATTGAGGGGGCGTGTTCCAGTGGGAAAGTGACGTACGTGCATACTCTCTATAGATTTATTTACATTAAATCCGACCTGTTTCGTCCAGCAATTCATTAGAGAATTGTCAGTATCTTTTTTTTCTGCCAGATAGAGAGAGAGAGAGAGAGAGAGAGAGAGAGAGAGATGAAACCTGTCAGATGTGCTCTGAAAACAAGCAGGAGCAAATACAAAGAGGGAGTGGAAAATGAATTGAGAAACCAGCATTTAAACTCTGCAGAATGCACAAGACATTGTATAGCCTATACTTGCAAAATTATTTTTGTCAATCAAATGTCCCTGTTTCTTCATGGCAAACACGTTTCTATTTACCAGTCAACCAAAGAATCCGAATTGCATCAATTAAAAGCTGCAACGCCCATTTGAGGCTTTAGCACTGAGCGCACAGGCATTTAGCGTAGCAGCTAAATTACCGCTTTTGCTCAGATAGGGCCCTTAGTCTTTTTCAGAATAGAATATTGCATGTGAAAACCACAGCTGACTAATAAATACTAATGAAACTCCCTCTGAGCATTTTGAGTAGGTGTCAGAAGTGATTCAGCCTCTTGTGAGGGAACACTGGCCAACTGACCTCTCATGGCTTCTCTCTCACTTCATTTTCATTTTCACTCTGTCGAGTGTTTCTTCTGGAATAATGACCTCAACAACAACAATGATAAATCAATAAGATCATCCTTCTTCATCATAGATGAACATTAATGTAGCAAAAATAAAGGAATGAAATAAAACAATAAAAAACTAGAAGTGCACTTGAAGAGTGCAGACCTCCGCCAAGGTTTGTGTTATTATTGCGTGTTCGTGTTATCGGATGCCACAATGTTATGGGTTCCTGGTTGGCCCATGTTGCAACCTTCCACAAAGTTTAATGAAAATAAATAATAATAATAATAATAATAATAATAATAATAATAATAATAATAATAATAATAATAATAATAATAATAATAATAATAATACATGGCATTTATATAGTGCTTTTCTAGAACTTAAAATCACTTAACACATTACACACTAATGCGGCGACGGGAAGCCAGTGAAGTTATTTTAAAACTGGGGTGATGTGGTGCCAAGATTTGGTGTGGGTGAGAAGTCGGGTGGCTGCGTTCTGCACCAGCTGGAGTCTGTTGATGTGGCTGGCGTTGACGCCGTGGAGGAGTGAGTTACAGTAGTCGAGACGGGAGGAGATGAAGGCATGGATGAGTGTTTCAGCAGAGGGGCGCGTGAGAGAGGACCAAATCTTTGTAATATTACGGAGGTGGAAGGAGGAGGATTTGACAGTTTGGCGGATGTGGGGCTCAAGAGAAAGGGTGGGGTCAAGGATAACGCCATGGTTGCGTGGGAGGACGGGGGAAAAGTTGTGCCATCAATCATGAGTATGGGGTTGTTGATTTTACTGAGGGTGGACTTGGAGCCGATGAGTTCTGTTTTGTCACTGTTGAATTATAGAAAATTGTGTTGCATCCAGACTTTTATTGCAGACAGGCAGGAGTTGATGTGAGAGATGGGTGGGTTGTGGGGGGATTTGGTCCAGAGGTATATCTGAGTGTCATCAGTGTAACAGTGGAAGTCCAGAAGGGCACTTGAAGAGCGCAGCCTCCACCAAGGTTTGTGCTATTATTGCTTGTTCATGATTCGTATACGGATCTGCTTCAACATTTAATGGGTTCTTCCTGGGCCAAAAGTTTCATGAAAATTTAACCAGTAGTTTTTCCATAATGGTCAAGAAAACGATGGTTCAAAAACTCTTCAGAAAAAATGACAAACAAGATGGCTAGAATTGCAAAAATACAGGCGCTTTTATAAAAATTAAAATAAAACAGTGAAAAACAAAACTTGGACATCCACAGCAAGTAACAGCTAGTAACAGATTACTTTCATTCATTAGTAACATTACTTTCATTCATGGTAATTTCATTTTGGGGGGATTTTGCCCATCATTAAAGGAAAACTAGGACATTTGCTGCCTATTTCTGAGCCATACTGAACAAGCTGAAGTTGCATCATTGCCCTGATTCACTCCACAAACAAGTTGCCTCAAATTCAGTGACCGTGTTATTCCCACAGCAAAGGCATTATCATCCTGAAGATTCAAGCCTGGATTTGTATGCAATGTGTTATCTGACCAATTACTCCAGTGTATGTGAGGGTGTGTTTGTGTGTGTGTCAGTGACTTTATCTGTGTGTAGTTGTGTTTTGTGTGTTTGTGAGAGCACCTGCCATCTGATTCTCATTATTTAGACAGAGGGAGAATAGAAAGGCATTGAACTCATTCACAGCCTCATGGAACTTGTTGCCTTTGGCGCCACAGCGTTTTTCCTTCCCGCTGATGTCGGACAGCTCCATTCTCTCGTGCAAGATTGTCGCTCACGGTTGCAGTCGCTTCCTAACAGCTGCCTCTGTCATGTTCAGACAGAGAAACACAGCTAGATCTGAGCTGACATGAGTTAAAAAAAAAAGTGCTTGATTGAGTGATAAAAATGATGAAAATTGAGTTTTAAGACTGCTGCTATGTAGTTATCAAATATCTTCTCATCTTTAACTCCATCATGATGTTTACTGTAATGTATGGCATGGGACAAGCGTTCTCTTCCCTCTACTCACATGTTGCGTCAAGGAACAGAGGTTAGCATAGCCATTAATCAAATGTGATGACTTTCATGGGGTTTGAGGTAAGTAAGTAAAACTTTATTTATATAGCACCCTTCTCAACACGGATGTACAGAGTGCTTAACAAAAATTAAAACAACAATTACAAAATATAAAACACAATATAAAAGCAAGGGACATAAAAACAGAGCGAGTGAGGAATAAAAACAAACGTTTGGTACAGAAATCAACAAATCAAATCAGGTGTCTACTCTAAAGTACAATGCTCGGAAGGTTTGAGGTGTCTGTACGTTGTAGTACACTCAGAAGGTTACACTTGTGATGAATTAGCACAAAATGGTTATTAGTAATTTAATAAAAAAGCAAAAGATTCCAAAGAGCAGCCTGGTATTGTGCTTTATAGACTATACTTTATCACATGTACTAGAACAGAAATCAGGTTTGAGACAATATGTTATGTGTTCAAAGGGAGACTCAGTGCTGTTTAAGCTTATTTTAGCAAGAATGTAAAAGTTAATGAAAAATACATATCTCCTGGTGTGTGCGTATGAGTGTGTTTGTACACGTGTCTTTTGCATGCCTGTGCTAATGTGTGGTGTGCATTGTCCCCCTCAGCAATGGAGAGTCATGGTGAGTGTGAGATCAAGGTGCAGCTGAACTGCAGTCACTGCCAGACGCAGAGCTGCACCCGGGACGAGGAAACCCGCCTCATCCTCTGCCTCTGCCACAACGAGGAAGTGCTGGCCAGCGACAACGTCACATGCACAGGTAGCTATGGAAACGCCCCAGACAAACTGCAACAACAACGATGACAACGTTTCCGCCCGTTAGATGTTTTGGACAATAGCTTTCAGTATGCAAGGGCGTAATGGAGGGTAAACGCAAGTAAATGCAGTTTATCCACCTTTTTGAAATTAGGCTGATAATTTGCTCAACTATTTTCAGATCATCTGTAATTCTGTATCAATCAATGAGGGGAAAGGAGGTGGGTACAGTAAACTACTCACCTTGGATCGTTTACCCACCTCTGTATTTACCACTACAGCCCTGAAGATAATTATTAGCTATTGGTTAATTTGTATGTCCTATATAGAAAAATAGAGTCTGCACACTACTGCTCCCATGAACATTTATTGATATACCACCACGTGTGACGCATTATATGGTTTACTACGTGTTGAGTATGTTTTCTCCTCTGTATAAAAAAGTATGATGGTTTAGTCACCTGATGATTCTGTTATAGGATATCTAGGTGGTTTAGAATATTGTGTACATACAGGGTTTATTGTACATATTTACAGGGCCCACTATGTATTTATTTGTCTTTTTGGTTCACCATTGTATAATCATATGAATGAGACGAGTATTTGTACGGTGTGTCTCTGCATCTGTTTCATGTCTGAAGAAGGGCTTGTGCCCGAAACATCAAACGTGGTCGTATACCAATAAATGTTCCTCATGGGAGCAGTATCTAGTGTGCTCACTTTTCACTTGTACTCCGGTCCAGCACCTATGATTCACCTTTTTGGATGTGTGCATCATTTTTATGTCCTGCCATAGAATAGTTTTCCCACCATAAAGTTGAACTTTATGACAAACAGATACAATATCCCAACAAAAGGAGAACAGCCTGTACTTTGCAGTCTTTCTGTCACCTAGAACTAATTCTAATTGATGATTTTCAGGTAGGCTTTTTGATCAAATTCAGGAACTGCATTTCACCTAAAAATAAATAGGTCAAAAATATGCCCTTCTTATACTGTACTTCCATATTTTCTTTGCAGTGAAAGTCAAAGTGCACCTCTGTCTCTGGCTCACCTCTCTCTCTCTCTCTCTCTCTCTCTCTCTCTCTCTCTCTCTCTCTCTCTCTCTCTCTCTCTCTCTCTCTCTCTCTCTCAGCAGCTCCTCAGGGCCCGGCTCCGGAGGGCCAGCTATCGCTGTCGTTGATCCTGGCCGTAGTGGCGTCCACCGTGGTGACGGGCATCGTCCTGACCTGTGCCAGCCTCACGCTCAGTAAGAGACTCTTCCAGCTCTGTGTGCAGTCTGTGCCCTCCACCTTCCACCGGCTGTGAGCTCAGCCCCCGTACACAGACACTGACACCAGTACCGTCAACTCGCTCCGTCAATGTCGCTTTCACTGGCTGACAACCAGATGATTAAGGGAACTGCAGGATAGGAGGCGCTGTGGTGGGACACTGGCAAATTTAGAGAGCGACATTATGAACAGTTTGATTACAAGCACTTATGTCAGGCCGTGTTCTCCTGCCACTGGCTGCATCTGAACTGTTTTTGTGCCAAAGAATGTGAAACAAGATAGAGATGTGAAATGCGATAAAGTAAGTAATTACAGTTAAACATGATATTGTTTATATGCTATATTCCCGAGAAGACGTGGAGGATGTTGTGTACAGTATGCATTTGGAGTGCTTTAACAAGGGCTATAAAAAGGACAGGCAGAAGGGTTTGACATTTACTTGGCAGGTTTCAAAGCATTCTCTCAGCAGGAGACGTGTAATCATGATAAATGAGATGAGAAGGGAGAGGATGGCAGACCATACTGTATGATCCAGCTGTTCAGAGATGGCTTTGAAAAGACAGAAGTGATCGTGATTATACAGAAGCGTAGATGTCGACGATTCAGGGAACATAATAGAGCCAAGAGAACATGAAAGATCAGCCTTTCGCTCAACTCGGGAAATGGACAGTGACAAACGCGGGTTTATCTGAACCGACGGGCATGGATTCTCTAACATGACCATCTTAGGATAGAGGAGATAGACTTTGATTGATTCTCTGAGCATGTGTGTGTTATAAAGAGGTGTTTGCTCGAGGGAAAAGCAAGATTTGGTATGTGACACTTTCCAGCCACACACTATAGGTCTTGCTCAAACACACTGTGATATATTTGTGAAAGTGGTGGGGGGAAGGGGGGGGGGGGGGGGATTTTGGTGGTTTGTAACATACACATATTGTCATTAGTGTCCTCTCACACCTAGGCATTATTTGCATTAGTTTCAAATTATACTCTAATCTAAAATGCTATAAAACGATTTAATGCTGATTCTTGCACAAATAAAATGGCTTAAACAAGGAATAATTAGGGAATTAACAATTAACCACTTTTTATACATTTAATTTACTACTCAAAGGTAATCATGCTCTAGGAAAGGAAGATAATTGAGGGATAAGAGAGAGCCATGATTTAATTTATGATTATATTACAATATTATGTGATGGTATCACAGTAATGGCATTAGTATTTAACTTGGTCTCAAGAAGATTAGTATCGTATAAAAGCTGCTATGTAATATACTGTATTTAATGTTGATTTACTAAACCATCATTGGCCTTATTAACCGCAGACACTTGAGATGAATATATGGATTTTGTTGCAGCAATATAGGACAGTGAGGGATTATACAGCTAATATTATCTTTGTTTTGCACCCTTGTCACCTTTTTTGACAACCATCGGCTGCCTGCGGAGAAATGGGAAGGGAATCCTGAGATTTCAGTCGAGCCACTAATCCAGGGGTTCCCAACCTTTTTTTGGCTCGTGACCCGATTTTGATGTCACAAAATTTCCAGTACACCATCAATAATATCATCAGTGACATCATCAGTGATGTCACATGTAACTTATTTTTTCCCTCAGAATTTTGACTTTAATCCGAGAATCCTGACTTAATCTAAAAATTCAGACTTAAAAAAAAAAAAAAAATCTGACATTAAACTCAGAATTCTATCACACGATGGTGATTGAGGCTATGGCCCATTGATGGAAGCCTTTGCAGTCTTGTCACATAAGGCAACACTGTTTGGATCTCACCTGCAATTACCACTCCTCGCCATAGGTGTCACCCAAGAGAACAAAACTGAAATCTTAGAGATTATCACTGTAAACAGAGAGAGAGAGAGAGAAAATATTGCAAATTACCTTAATCATCTTCAGTAGTTTTAAATTGTGTGTGGTGTGGTGTCTTTTTTTTATAGAAATTTCAGGTGACCCTATTTGAATTCCGATCTCTCTCTTTCTCTCTCTCGCGCCATCTCTCTCTCTGTCTCTCTCTCTGTCTCTCTCTCTGTCTCTCTCTCTCTGTCTCTCTCTCTGTGTCTCTCTCTCTGTGTCTCTCTCTCTCTCTTCTTTTGTTGTCCCCTCTCTCGTCAACTTCTCCTTAACTTCGTCTCTTTCAATTCACTGAATTCGAGAGTGCTGAATATGAAGTGGAGTTCAGTTGTGGGCAGACTCCCATTCCCACAGCTTTGGTGAATCCATACTTTGTTTAAGAGCCTCTGGCTGGATCTGAACAGCCTTTCTGTAAAATATCAATTATATTTTCAACTCTCTGGGCATGTACACTGTCTGAGAAGAAGATTGGTCATAACAAAACAGTTTAGGGTGTTTTGATTGGACTAATACAATTAACTCATTAAAATGCATGTGATGTAAGGTCTAACAAATTATAGGAGAATTATATTCAATACGGAGATGCTGTTGAGATTTGAATCTTGTTCAATCAGATGTATCAGCTGTATCTATGTGTATGCTGGTACTGAGCGCCACTTGAAATATGATAGTGATATCGGTTGTGATCGCTTTGCTAATATCAATGAGTCTAATGTATATTGTTATTGTTATTGTTATTGTTAAGTTCTTTACAACTGTATAAACAATAGAATATGTTGAAAACATGTCCGTCCTGCTAAGAGATCACGCATACAATGCAAACAGAACTCACATCATGCTGTAGGAGAGCAGTCTCCTGCTGTGAGATGAAAGATGATGAAGTAGAAAGAACCTCTCATATTTCAATGACATGTCTGTCAATGGGAAAAATTAGAAATGCATTAAAGTGGAGGACAGGTTTTAGAACTTATTAATTGGGCTTTTGGGAGAAAAGATGGTATCTGCATGAAGCTTTGGACAAAAGAATGGTAGACAAACAAAACAAAAATGTCATGCTAGATATAGTTAAACAGGGATTCACTCTGTTTACTGTAATCAGCAGATTCTCAATGATATTAGTTGCTGATAATAAGATTTCTGTTTACTCTATTACTTACAGTCAGTCATGAACAAACAGCTAGAGTGTACGGTAGCTGCCTGAAATGGTCTTCCTTGCAAACACATAATTATGTTGTGCAACTGAACTGACCTTCATGCAGAACATTCACATTGGACAGGTGCCCACCTCCATTTTATGACAAAGTGATACATGCACTAACTGCATTGAGTGTAACTCTGTGTTAATTTGCCAGTTTTGAATAAATCAAATAGTAAAACAAAGACTGATTACTCAATGTTACAATGGTGTATTACCTGCATGTAGCTTTCGTTCTCTTCAAAGGAAGATGTTGTCTTTCAGATTCATCTACATAGGTTCTCATGCCCCAATATGTAGACATCTGTTGAGTAGCAGCAACAGCGGCCTCTGCTGCCACAAGTTGCAATTACAGTTGCTAACTATGCTACTTACTTTCCTGTTTGTACGTTCACATATCAGCTTTATTTGACTGTTTCTGCTTGTTCACTCTACTTTCCTAACCTTTCTGCAGTGTTCATAACTGATTCGCTGGGGAGGGGGACTCCAAATATCCACAAATGTTGTGTCGACATGTTTTATCCCAGAATAGCGCTGCTAGTCAAGCTAGCTAACTCAGAGCAATAAGCTTTTCCACTTCCCATTCGTTCTTCACAATAATGCATCTCGTTAGTTTGTCAGCGGAAAGCTTTTAATATGAAGGAGATGCAGCAGGAAATGGAGTTATATCCAAGGAACTTCGTTGCTCCGAGTGTGTGAGAAGATGTGTGAAGGAGTGTGGGAATGATATAGGTGTCATTCTCCATAATTATTACAAGTCATTGTACCATCAAAATTATTAAGGTGTTTTAAGGTAAAATACTTTCATATTGGGGCTTTTAATAACAGGATTGCATGCAGAACACACACACACACACACACACACACACACACACATCCCCAGCGTACAGGTTAACGGTGTCTCTTCACCTGAGCTCTCCCCCATGCAGGGAGGTAGTCTGTTCCCTGGGTGCCCCATCTCCTGCTCCCCTTCGCCCTCCCTTTTCTCCTCCTCCAGCTTCCTCCCCTGTCTCACCCGCATCCCCCCCCCCCCCCCCCCCCCCCCCACCTAGTCCCTAGCATCTGCACCGGGCGATGGCTCGTCGGCACCTCTTACCTGCACGCAACGCCCCCTCCCTGGCAGACTACCAACCTGCATCGGGGACGCGGGCTGCCTCTGCGGCGGGTGAGTCCAAACTCACTGGCACAGATAGTCTAGGAGCAGTAACCAAGGAGAGGAAAACAGCCATCGCTATGTATCTCACAAAGCCTTGTGTTTTATGTGGAGGGATGCCTCTTCTTGAGACCTGAATCACAGTCCAAATTAATGGACATCCATATCCGTATCTGTCACGAATGCCTGTGAGCCAGGTTTGACAGGTTTGCCAGTCAAAACTTTCTGTTGTACAAATCTTTTTGTAGAAATGAAGACAGTTCAAATACACTTTACAGTCTCAATTTCCAGCATAAATTATTATTCTCCCACATCAGAGCACTCCACCACATGAATGTATTTTACATTCAAAAGCATCCACCAACATGATGCTGCTTGACCCCTCCTTGTGTTACCGCTCCTACAGTAGCACATAAGATGCTTCTAGAGAAAGGGTTCCCAAACTTTTCTGACTCATAGAAAATCTTAAAAATGTTCATGGCTCACATCTGACCATAAACAGTACGGAGGCCAAATAATGCGTTCTCAGAGCACGTTTTATTTGAACAATAAAAGGACCTGTCCACACAGAAACCAGAAACTAAAAGTGAGGGGCTGCCTGCAATAGGCTAATGAAAGAATACTTGATTGCAAATTAAATAACCGTATCATTCAATAATGGAGAAATGCATTCTCATACATATTAATAATTCTTATTTTTTTGTCACGAAGATCATAATGTTTTGAAAATGATTTGGTGACCCACTTGCAATACCTTCGCGACCCACCAGTGGGCCCCCGGCCCACAGGTTGGGAATGGCTGTTCTAGAGGTTACATGCAGGTACGGGGTCACGGTTCACAGTTAGGGTTATGATTTTTAAAAGGTACGAAACTACGAAGTGAAATAAGCTTTTTCTCTCCGTCTTCGTCTGGTCTTTTTTCCCCTCCAGTTTACTACCGTAAGAAGAACCAGCTCCATGCAGTGAGGGTGCGTCTGCAGAGTCCAGAGTACAAGCTGAGTAAGATCCGCTCCTCCACCATCATGACCGACTACAACCCCAACTACTGCTTTGCAGGCAAGGCCGCCTCGCTCAGTGAACTGAAGGAAGTGCCACGCAAAAACATCACACTTCTCAGGTACACCGGAAAGCTACACAGAGTATGAGCTCTGGGCTCTGTTGGCTCTCTTGCATAAGAGCATAATGCTTTGTCAGTGCTGTTTATTACACCCACTTAGTATGAAAGTAGTGATTTTTGATTTTTTTTTCCTGCTTTTATTCTGTGTTTTTTGCAGGGCTCTTGGCCACGGTGCCTTTGGTGAAGTCTATGAAGGACAGGTTCTGGGGATGAACGGTGATAACAGTGTCATGCACGTGGCCATAAAGGTCAGCTCTCACACACACACACACACACACACACACACACACACACACACACACACACACACACACACACACACACACACACACAGGAAGACAAACCTAAATGCTGGCTGAGAGCATCTCACTCTGAGTCATGTTCATTATCCACAGGAGCACTCTCACTGCTTTATCTAAAGGTCATGCTCTCATGGTGGATTTCCGATGACAAGGTTTTCTAATGCTTCAACTTCCACAATGATGCTTTGTTGGCTTCAATCTGATTATCCCAGCAGAAAATGTGATATGGTTTGTTGTGTAATAACTTAACATCATACCAAAGGTGGAATAATGCACTGCAGCATCATCATGATTATACTAAATCATATATATATATATATATATATAATAAATATAACAGCAGTGCAAACTTGCTAAGTCAGTATCCTCTGACAACTGCATAAAAACGATACTAGAGAAAGAGAAAGCTGCCGATTGCTCCACATGGGTCTGCCTGCTTTCCAATAGCCTGTTGATTAGCCCATGACCCAACCTTAGCTCTCGAGCAATTTGTAGTGTTCACAGCCGTTTTCACACACACACACACACACACACACACACACACACACACACACACACACACACACACACACACACACACACACACACACACACACACACACACACACACACACACACACACACACACACCTACCTCTCCTTTTCTGTTTCTTTCTGCTCCACAGACTCTTCCGGAAATCTGCTCTGAGCAGGACGAGATGGATTTTCTGATGGAGGCGCTGATTATGAGGTGCGCCGGCCGGGCTGGAACACCCCATGGCCCCACACCAGGCCCCATATCATACACTCACATCACACCAGGCCCCATATCATACACTCACATCACACCAGGCCCCATATCATACACTCACATCACACCAGGCCCCATATCATACACTCACATCACACCAGGCCCCATATCATACACTCACATCACACCAGGCCCCATATCATACACTCACATCACACCAGGCCCCATATCATACACTCACATCACACCAGGCCCCATATCATACACTCACATCACACCAGACCCCATATCATACACTCACATCACACCAGGCCCCATATCATACACTCACATCACACCAGGCCCTATATCATACACTCACATCACACCAGACCCCATATCATACACTCACATCACACCGCACTCACACATCATTCACTCTACATGCAGTGATACTCAACCCGAGGCTCTACAGCCACATGCGGCTCCTTTATGGGTAGTTGTGGCTCTTTTAAGTCCTACTTAAAATAAATAAAAATCTAAAAAAAAAAAAAAAAAAAGTAGGAAAGGGAATTTTGTGGATTGCGGCTCTTGCAGCAAGTTTTTGGTGTCAATGTGGCTCCTGAGTAGGCAAGGTTGAGTAGCACTTCTCTGCAGGTTCACACAATAGAATCAAGGTTGAGTAGCACTTCTCTGCAGGTTCACACAATAGAATCAAGGTTGAGTAGCACTTCTCTGCAGGTTCACACAATAGAATCAAGGTTGAGTAGCACTTCTCTGCAGGTTCACACAATCAGTTCAGGCATCCCGATTCCCAACACACCCCTCACATGTGCGAAGCTGCAGGCCCCGCAGACAAGACACAAACAAACACAAATGCATCGTCGGTCAACCGGCTCAGCTGGCTTCACAGTTAGACACGTTCTTCTCCTTGGGCTGCTTGTTTTGGTAACCATCCTACAGCTGCTTTCTGTTATGACGAGTTAGCTAATTCACCGCATGTTTGTGTGTGTGTGTGTGTGTGTGTGTGTGTGTGTGTGTGTGTGTGTGTGTGTGTGTGTGTGTGTGTCTGTGTCTGTCAGGGGAGAGGGGAGTGTGACAGCTGGAGCTGGTTGTGGGGATAGGGGAGAGTGGGGTGAGTTGTGCCAGGGGGGAAGTTGTGCCACCCCTTGTATCTAGAAAACCATAGAAGAAATTGGTCATGTGACCACACATTTTTGAAGAGGCATCCATTTTACTCACTCTGCAAAGAAGGGAGGCAGATGGCACAAGAGCTAAGCACATTTAAGTTCAAAAAACTGTTTTTTGCCTCTCAAAGTACATTTTTTATGATCAAGGTTTATTGATTGTTGTGTCTGAACAATTATAGACAAGCTTGAAAACATTTCACACATGTGTTAGTGTTTTAGTAAGCTACAATATGAGGCTATACTGTTAGCATGATGTTAGCTCCAAACCAGCTATATGATACAAGTTTGTTAAAATGGTGGGGATGGGGTGATTTGTGCCAAAAGGCCTGGGTTAACTTGTGCCAGTGCAGTTGCAGTTGATTTAGTGAAATATTGCAGTATTGGCAAGTGTAGCCTGGCTCTATGATAGTTGATTTTGTTCATTTTGAACATCATTTTTATTTCTGAAAATGTTAAATATGTAGGTCAACTGCTGCTACCGTTTAGCCTTGTTTAACCCTGTTATAGTACACTGGACTTTAGTGTTATCTTTATTTTGTCTTGCTTTGATATAGCATTACAGTATATGAGATGAAAATGTTCTGTTTTACTTCAGTAATCAATGGCACAATTTACCCCAACGTATTCTCTCCAAAGGCACAACTTACCCCGCACCGGGGGCAAGTTGTGCCAAGAGACCACTTTTTTAAGAAAGCCATATTTTTTTAACAGTTTATTTAAGATCCAAAGGGAGTGTTCCCAGTGGTGCACAACATCCTGAAATATATGTACATATTGTAGTTGGAGGCATTACTGTCATGCCCTCACTTTAAAGACACCTCAAGTAAAAAGTGGCACAACTCACCCCACTCTCCCCTACTCCTCACTAGAAATCAAAGCAGTGACAAAATGTAGCATCATAGCTCTCAAGCCAAGACACAACCCAGCTAGGTTTACTAGTGGACAACACAAGACAGTCATGTGCAGGGATGTATTTTGGGTTATGTTCCTAAGTCAGATAGACTGTAATTCAGTTAATTCAGGTTTACTGTATGAATTGAGTGATAGTATTCATAATATTTCCACACATCTGTGAGGAGTTTTTCTTTGATGAGAGATCTTTTTAGTCTAGACAAGACTTAATCCGTGTCTGGAAAGCTGGCTTGAAACACAGCTTTAATGTGCTGTGGCAACTCCTTGATACACAATTGCTCAATGTTTTTGTCCCTTCTGTTCCAAACCCTGCTTCACTGGCAGTTGTAGGCTATAATAGTATCAAGCACATGCAAACATGTTTACACATGCAGACACACGCAAAAGCACAAAAATAACCACAAGGACATGAATAATGTGGACCCACACTTCCACACAGCAGTGTTGTAATATTGTTGTAATATTCAAATCCACAACTCGGACTCTCATTTTCAGGACTCGTGACTCGACTTGGACTTGGACTCGAGCATTCATGCATTCGGACTCGGAAGTTGGAGACGAGGACTTGGACTTGATAAACACTGTTACTTTGTGTTTTTTTAATAGGCCCTAATAATTTGCCATAGGATATTATAGCTATACAGTTTGAATACTGTGACATTATTCAATTTCATGCAAGGGAAGGAACAAACGTTTGTTCCACCTACATAGATTCAGTAACTTGGACTCAGGTAATGGGGACTTGACTTGGACTCTTCTTTGGTGACTCAGACTCGGACTCGAACACTGGGGACACCAGACTCAACTCGGCCTTGAGATATAGTGACTTGACTGCAACACTGCCACACAGACACAAACACACACAAACACACTTGTACAAAATGTACACAGAGCAGTGTAGGGATGCTAACCCGTGTGTTGTTGACTTGTTGTTGTGTTGTTGTTGTTTGTCCGTGCAGTAAGTTCAGCCACCAGAACATTGTGCGCTGCATCGGAGTCAGTCTGCACATCCTGCCCCGATTCATCCTGCTGGAGCTCATGACGGGCGGAGACCTGAAAAGCTTCCTGAGACAGAACAGACCACGAGCTGTATGTGTGTGTGTGTGTGTGTGTGTGTGTGTGTGTGTGTGTGTGTGTGTGTGTGTGTGTGTGTGTGTGTGTGTGTGCGTGCGTGCGTGCGTGCGCGTGCGTGCGTGTGTGCGTGTGTCTGTGTGTGTTTCGAATGCTAATACATGCTGTGCTGTGTTCAGGGCCAGGCCACATCTCTCACCATGCTGGAGCTGCTGCACATGGCCAGAGACATCGCCTTTGGCTGCCGCTACCTGGAGGAAAATCACTTCATACACAGGTGCAATGCCGGCGCCGCACACTCTCACTGCTGCCAAGCACCAACAGGACTCACGCACACACTTGAGGATCAAATTCTAGGACTTTTCCATGACTTTCAATTTGTTGTTTAGTGAAATTCAAGGACTCCAAATCAGCATGTTCTGGTGTAAGACATGACATTGGTCAAAATTAGACATCATATCATCTTTTAGTCTTGTCAAGTTAAGAAATCCTGGTGAAATATTTCAAGGCAATTATTAATTTTCAAAACTTTCAAGGATTTTTTAAGCCCATGGGAACCCTGACTATTGTCAAATGCTGGCTCTGAGGATATTTGGAGCTGATGCCACTGCTACAATGGCAAAAACACTTCATATCATGCCATAAATTAATTTGGTGGGTCTTAAAGCAGCTACGAGCAAGATTTTCGATTGTTATTAAACAGTCTAAATTTAATATCGATGCATCACATCTTACCTCTAATAGTAGACGAGACCAACGCGGAGTAGTCTCGCTTGAACCCCGAGTGAATCGGCCAGTGTTAGTCTGTCTGTGGCCAGGGCAGATCAGGAACTGAAATGAAACGGTTTGCAGCAGTCACTTCGGCCATAACCACAAAATAACTTCCAAAAAACCTGTTAGAATATAACGAGAGATGTTCGCGAGAGTAGCAAGCCCCTGCATGGCGTTCTTCTTGTTTATGGTCTGTTGCTAGGCAGAGCGAAACGGCGGAAGGCAGGCAGCTGACGTGAACCGTTTCGTTTCACTTCCGGGTTTATCCGGCCCGCCGGTAGACAGATAGAGAGAGAGAGCCCCCTGGTGACGCAAGGTTAGACAGACACAGACTCTATAAGCATCAAGAGAGCAATCTCCGATTCACACGGCTTTGGTCTCAGCTACTATTATAGGTAAGATGTGATGCATCAATATTGTAATTATACTGTTTAATAACAATCGAAAATCTTGCTCGTAGCTGCTTTAAGAGTTTGGTGCCATAGAGCCTAGTGGATCGATGTAACAGATACTGTGTATTTCAGAGACATTGCTGCCAGGAATTGCCTGCTGACCTGCCCTGGGCCGAACAGAGTGGCCAAAATTGGAGACTTTGGTATGGCACGGGACATATACAGGTGTGTAGCTAAGTCTGCAACATCATACTGCCAATCCACACAGTAAATCCTTCAAGTATAGTTTATGATTATGTGTCTCAGAAAGACAGGATCAACAATGGATTGTTTATGGTAAATGGGTGAGCAGATGAAATGCTATCTAGTTTTCCTCCATGGGGTTAGATTCTAAATTTACTTAGAGAGTTCATGGCCTTGTGATATTTACCTCTTCTTCTAAACGGATAATAAATGTCTTTTCCTAATAATGATAGCATTGCTCTTCTTCTCCAGGGCTAGCTATTATAGGAAAGGGGGCCGTGCCATGCTGCCAGTCAAATGGATGCCACCTGAAGCCTTCATGGAAGGCATCTTCACCTGCAAGACTGACACTTGGTATAAATGATGCAGACTGCATGAGATAAATACAGATTGTTGTAACTGATGGTGGTTTAAGAAGTAGGACTGAGCTAAAATCATAGTTAACAATATTTGTTAAGAAGTAGAACAACCATACTAGACTAGTGCATCCTTCTTACTGTAAGATTCTACTGTAAATTCTGTTCCTCAATCTGTGTCTCCCTCTGCAGGTCATTTGGAGTGCTGCTGTGGGAGATCCTTTCCCTGGGATACATGCCGTATCCCTGCAAGACCAACCAGGAGGTGCTGGAGTTTGTCACCAGTGGCGGCAGGATGGACCCACCCAAAGGCTGCCCAGGGCCTGTGTGAGTACTGGCACATATTGGGAATGAATCAAGTGAAATGGGCCTGGATGAGTGGATGTAATCCAGGCACGGCAGAACCGGGCTGGTTTGAGCTAGACTAGGCCCGGCTGAGTTGCACCGTTACTTCACTTGAGATATCTTCACAGTCTCAGCAGAGTTATGTGAGTGTATTAGAGTATACACCATAGTGAATTAGACAACCATGGGAGCTCCTCCTCACCCCAAGATAGAATGCCGTAATGATGCAAAATGGATCATAAACCTTCCAATAACTCAGGGTTCCTCAACTGGTGGCTCGGGGCCCAAACGTGGTCCGGGGGGGGGAATCCCTAAATGTTGTTGTCTTGACTTGTTTTAGTGAAATAATTCAGATTATTGAAACTTGATGAACATCACCAGTATATTTTTTGTTTCACTTTTTTGTTTATTTAATGTTTTTAACAGTGCATGAAGAAATTGTGTATAACTGCACTGTTTTTTGTGAGGGGGGGATTCAGAAATGTGGGTCGTGACTAATGACTGAGGAAAAATGTGGTTCTAACTAACCTAATTCCCAATTTCTCAGCAGTGAGAACAAGGACAGTTATGATCATACCATGATAATGCAATTTGTTTCAGGGTATTACTTTTACAGTGCAGTTTAAATAGCCATGCCCTGTATCTCTTCACCTGTGTGTAGCTATCGGATCATGACCCAGTGTTGGCAGCACTGTCCAGAGCACAGGCCCAACTTCTCCACTATCCTTGAGAGAATCAACTACTGCACTCAGGTACTGTACACTGCACACTTCACAGGTCTACACATTTCTACACAGGTCTACATTTCCCATCTGTGTTCTATACATTTTATTGTTCAAATACATTTTATGTTCCTCCTTCATTGCTGCCTTCCTTCTGTTCCTCCTCATGCCCTTCTTTCCTTAGTTTTTCCTGTTTTTTTCCATCCTTCCTTCTGTTGTTCTTTTAATTATCTTCTCTGTTTAACAGGACCCAGACGTGATCAACACTCCCCTGCCAGTGGAATACAGCCCCACCATGGAGGAGGACGGTGGCCCAGTAATCCGTCCCTCTGATCACATCACTCCACTCCTGGTGTCCCAGGACCCCTCATCCCAGCTGGGTCCCTCTTCTGTGGGCCTGGGTCCCACCCCACTACCCCCACAGCCCACCAAACCCCGTCTGCTCCTCCAGAGAACCCAACCCATCCACCAGGAAGTGACGTCATACCGTGAGGCATTGGAGCCATCTTGGGCTGAGCCTGTTCCCGCCCCTGGTTTGTCGGCGACAGGAGTGTGTGCAGCAGGCTCCTGGCTCCACCCCGAGCCTCTCCACCACCGACCTTGCTCCAGAAACAGCTCCTCCTCAGGGAGCCAGAGGCTGAAGAACAAGACTAAGAACCTGTGGAACCCCACCTACGGCTCATGGGTCTTGGACAGCTTCAGCAGGGGGAAGAAAACACTGGCTCACACTCAGTCCATGCCTCTCTCAAGCTCTACTTCCTCCACCACCTCCAACATCCAGGTTTCTTGCAGCCCAACCTCAGAATGCACTGACGCTGGGTGCGATAGTGCCAACAGCACCCATGTCAGCCCTTCTGCCCTCTGCTCTTCCTCCTCTCCATCCCCTTCCTGCCAGGCTCAACCTGCCTCAGGCACGTCCTCCCATAAGACCACACCAGGGGGCACCACCACTGGAGCCCCGGCAGCCAGTATGGACCTGGCTAAGCTCCAGAGCTTCCCCTGCGGCAACGTCAACTATGCCTATGACGAGCAAAGCTACGAGGCAGAGAGCTTGCCCTTAGTTATGCCAAAAGCCCCGGAAGCCAGAAGCACAAGCACCAGCTCTGCCCCCAGCTTCTCCTCAGGGTCTATCCTGGGACTTGGCATGGGACTTGGCCTCCATACCTCCTCCTCTTGTATGCCCAAGCTGCTGCTGAAGCGCCACGCCAGCTATGGACATGAGGATGTGAGGAGACACACCAAAGCTGAGAAACCCACGCGTGACCGAGACTCTGGCTTTTCTCTGTCTGAAGACCTCAGCGTCACGCCGGTCTGACAACCAGCTAACAGGGATTCTTATTTAGATTAAAACTCTGGAATAGTGTCTGGAGCTCCCTTTCACTGTGGGACTCTGGATTCTAACAAACACACAAACCAAAACTGGAGTTCTGGAGTCCCGGAACACTCATCTGGAGTTTTGAAACACTCGTTTGGAGTTCTGGAACACAGAATGTGTCCACAAGGTTCTCCCATAGTGGAAGAACCACAGCATTAAATAATAGAGTTCCTAGAATGCTGGGACGCATGTGCGCACGCACGCATGTGCGCACACACACACACACACACACACACACACACACACACACACACACACACACACACACGCACACTTACTTGACCGCACATACACAGACAGACACACACATGCACACACACAAACGCTCCTCAACACTGTGATTGGAAAAGCCGACACTGGAGCCGAAGCCCATTGCTGGGCTTCAAGTACACTGGTAGCAGAACACTGAAACACTCACTGCGCTTTCTAAATGTCCACCTCACTGGAGATGGCTTTCTAAATGTTCACTTCACTGGAGATGGCTTTCTAAATGTTCACTTCACTGGAGATGGCTTTCTAAATGTCCACCTCACTGGAGATGGCTTTCTAAATGTCCACCTCACTGGAGATTGTTGCCATAAAGAACTGCTCTAGTTAGAGCCATCGCTAAGCCCTCGTTCACACCATACACCGAAGCCACGCTGAAGCTACGCAGCACTATGGCAGTTTCATTTCGGCGTCCTTGTTAACAGGTGAGACCGTTCACACCAGCCGCACGCCACACCACGCTGAAGCCATGCTGCAGCGATAGTTTCAGCTTCTGTTCTATTTTTTAAAGTGTGCAGTGCGCTGCACCCGAGCTGCCAGGCATGAAGTCAATGCAAGTTGTGAGCGGGGGAGTTCAGCACCGAGCGAGGCCCTGAGGAAAACAGAATGCTTCTGGTGTGACCGGTTTAGCGTGGCACTCAGCTTCTGTTAAGCGCTGCTTCTGCATAGCACCTGGTGTGAACCGAGGGTAAGAGAATCTTCACATGCGTGCTTTACTTTACTGTGAAATATAACTTTGTGGTTGAACTTGAGTGATATAAAGTTTTCCAAATTTCATGGCCCTTATCAGATAAACTAAATCCATGTAGTGACTCTGAATCACCAATGAAGAATGCAGCATTTTATTCATTAATAGTTTTATGATTTTGGAGCTTCTTAATTCATAATTATGGGAGTAAATCTGCTCATACTTAACTGATTTGCTTTCACCCCAATTTCAAATTATGTGATTAACACAATCACATCCAACTTGTTTCCAGCATATTTTTTGGGAAATTATTTTTGTTTTGTTGTTCTTTTTATTAATTTCCCCCTTTCTTGGCTTTGCATATATGAAATTACTAACATGTCTCTTTCCTCATGTCCTAGTGTTTACTTTTGACTGCAGGTATCATAAGAAAAGCTCATAGAAGGATATAAGCTATGTTTTTTGTTTGTTTTTTGCTATTTTTGTATACACTTCCTTACACTGGACTAACCTATAGCATTTGTAGCTATTTGACTGTTCCATTTATTATGTATTTCTGTTAATCTCTGTGTTTATAATGGATCCGTTTGTAGTTGATCACTGCCATTAGATACACCAACACTGCATCTACTCAGATGTAGTGCTGGTAGTACCTATGTTTACTCAGCAGGGGGAGGTATTCACATTTGAAATACCAAACAGGTTGCTGCAGGTACCTTATAATCAAAGAATAAATAGTGGAAATCTCTATTCTCTATTGAGATTATTCTAATTTAATCCATTTGGTAGCTGTATTAGATTTTTTTTAAACCTAAATACCGGTATGTTAATAGTTGAGAAGTTGTTAAATGGTTAAATTTGGATAAGGGTTGTGTAGGCTTACTGTATGTTTTTATGGCCTATTTATATTACAAGTGTTTACTTTGGTTGTTACTTTACAGTAGTTAAACCTCTGTACGTCTTAAAGATAAATAAATAACCAAAAGGCTCACAGTTTCCTGAAGACTTTTTTTTTTTTTTTTGCCTTGATGTGTGTGATATTAGAAATATTAGTTGTTATACTGTGACATTTCTTGTACACAATTTGCATGGACTGAAACATTCTTGCTGACCCCATCCACTTGCTTGTCTTGTTCACAATGAAGTTTTTTTTAATGCATTTTATTTCACATTTACTGAAAACTGCATCCCTTGTGTAGCCCAAGTTGTTACGCCTCAATCTAAGACTATCAACTCTATGCAATATACTTCATTTCACATTTCCATCTACCCTCATTGTGTCCCAAATAAATGAACATATATTGATCTTTGTGTGTTTGGATCAATTCTAAGCCTCATTACATGAATGATCAAGTGCAACTGTGTTGGTATGACTGTGTTTCTGGATTTGCTTTACAGTAGTTGGCTCAAGTTTGCTGCACCCAGTTAAACAGCTGTCAGTTAAATATCTTTAAGCCAACTATTAAGAATAATTCAAATTATAGCCTATTGTATAATAAGCCATAATTGTGTATCGTCCTAATGACAGAAAAAGAAAACGAGTGAATCACAGTGATCTAAATGTTTTTTATTGTTTGATATCCCAGTGAACATCCCAGCCCTTCTAATAGGAATGAATAGGAACTGCAATAGTGTTTTACTTTTTTAAGTATCTTCCCATTTAATTCCTTATACCCTATACATATACATATACTTATATGTTTCGTTCATTTCATTTACATGACACATTTGGCATGTCAGATTTTGAGGAACAATAAGACCCAGAAACATACAGTGCAGCATCTTTGTCCAACAGGTTTTGAAACAGAGCACAAGATTGTAACTATCATTACAAGTTTGATTAAAGGAATTAAAATGTCATTCGGTGATTGAAATGGGCTATACATGATGATGATATACTGTACATTGAAAGACAAGTGTCAGACTCATGAACTGTGGTGACACAATACAGTACACTCGTCAGTGTATATGCAGTATTGACCCAGTCAAAGTTTTCATGCTGGACAGAATTTCTCCTTTAACGTTTAACTCACAGGGATGCGACATTAAAAAGTCAATAATGTATATATGAGATTGAGTTTGTGACCTGACCTGTGACTGGCTGCTCACTTTCACTCTTTTATTATCCATTTTATGAGCATTTCCTCCACATCTAACATCACATCCCTGAAAGTAAAATGTAGAACTCCCACACTTTCAACTTCTGTTCATTTAATATGAAGTGGCATTAGTGTCAGACTCATTGACCCCGGCTCCCTCTGTTCAATGTCCATCTCTGATTTGTGTCAGTGTTAGGGCTGGGTATCGTTTAAAAAATGACAATACCAGTATCAATACCAGTATCAATACCAGTACCCTTAAATTGATACCGATACCAATAGAGTACTTCGTTCGATACTCTCTTTTTTTTGGCCATACTTTTGAACGTTTGGTAGTATCTCGGCATGCTGAACTGCCAGCTCGCTCACATACACCACCACAGACTGTATGGGTTGTAGCTGCTGCGGTAGTGGGCCAATCACACATCCCATTCAATTGAAGAACACTTGCAGTGATTGGCTGCGAGCAAAACCATACACTTTTTATCCAGATCTGTGTACAAAAAGGACTGAATATCGTTTGACTGGAGAAGTTTCAATACTACTTGGTACTGGGTTATTTCAGTCGATACCTGGCTTGAAAGGTATTGAGTGGAGTACCGATACCCAGCCCTAGTCAGTGTCAATATCAAAGCATTTCAACATTTTCACTTACTGTTTAGAATGGTAGCTCTGGAACCTAGTTCTTGGGCGACACAACACGTTCATGGCTTCTTTCCTCCAGCAGTGCTTTACTCATTTTATCACCACTCCCAAAGTTCCCAAAATAAATTGACCGATACTAGACCTCATTTAGGGTCAAGTATAAATAGTTTGAGTTCCTGTAACAAGTCGACAGTCATTCGCCATCTATTTCCCTAGTTATGCTATTTTCTGTGGTGACTGAGGTACAGGTTGCTTCCCCCGTCCCGTCATTGCTCACAGACTCCAGAGTGTGGATGAGGTTGTCCAGCCCCCAAAGGTAGCCATCCTCCCGGTTGCCCTCCTGCCAGGGAATGGCATGGTTCAGCGTTTGACCCTCTGGTAACGCCGTGGTCTTGCCAAAGTCAATGAGCCAGACCTGAGCGTGACCCGTGTGGTCGTGGATAAAAAGGAGAGAGCTGCCGATGACCTAGAGAAAAGCAGAAGGATGTGTTATTATTAGCCTTTGTCTTGCTTTCCTCGCCTGTTGTCCATCTCTTGATCCATCCGGACTCCAGCGATCTCACCTCGTGTCTCATGAAAAACTCTGACATCTTCAGGGCCTGTTCGATCTCCGTCAGCCTGCTCAGGTAGGACTTCTGTATGACAAGCAAAACAGATGAATATCTATGTTAAAATACTGAGATTACCAAGACTATGAACACTGCTCGCTTCATCCCTCTGGGTGGTTTTAAAAGTCTGATGCAGTCTCTAAAAACTTTGAAAAGTTTGCAGCTGTTTTACTTGAGGTTGTACACTGTGTAATTTGTATAATTGCATGTATTCCTCATTATTTTATTTTGTGGTTTTGTGTTGTATTGCTGTAACTTCTGTCTGCTGTTTTCTTGGCCAGGGCTCCCTTGTAAAAGAAATGAAAATCTCAATGGGATTCACTTGGTTAAATAAAGGATACATGTGTATATATATATATATATATATATATATATATATATATATATATATACAGATCCCTTCCAAAAAATTAGAATATCATGGAAATAACATGGATAACCATGGGCTTCAGCGGATTGTCAAGCAAAGACGATTTTTTTTTTTTGCGGAGATTCAGAAGGAGTGGACTCAGGTTGAAGTCAGTCATAACTGAGAAGTAACTTCCCCCTGTCAGGTGAAAAGAAGCGGCTGGCTACTGCCCATGTCTCGGAGGAAGCCTGGAGCCAATTTCGGCTCTCCCCAGATCGGCAGAGGGTGGAGCAGCAACCAGGATAAATAAATTAAAATTAGCACTAATGGGGGATAACAATGGGAAGAAACTGAGAAGTAACTGCTGATTTTCTTCACACTATTCTAATTTCTTGAAATACTGTTTTGGGGGTTTTCTGGAGCTGTAGGCCAAAATTATGAAAAATGAAACAAATAAAGGCTAGACATATTTCACTTTATGTGTAATGAATCTATAATCTATGAAAGTTTCACTTTTTGAAAGGAATTATTGAAAAAAACGAACTTTTCCGTGATATTCAAATTTTTTGGAAAGGATCTGTATATGCCTTCCCCCACTGATTCCTTGGAGATCACTATAGCCAAGAGAACAAGGACGAAACTGAACTCTATTCTTTCTTTTGAAGGCCATCCTTTGTATAATGTATTTGATGCTCTGCGAAGCTCGTTTAGTGATCGGCTTCTGATGCCTCGGTGCTCTACTGAGCGATTGAGAAGGTCCTTTGTTCCTGCTGCTGTAAAATTCTTTAATGAACACTGCTAGCTCTGCATTGTGAGGCTCTCTTTCTACTGTGTTATGTAACTCGTATTGTACTGTATGTTACTGTTTCCTGTTTGTGTATCTGTACTCGCTCTGGTGGCAAACCATGTTTCCCCTCGGGGATGAAGAATAAACACCATACCATACCATACCATACCATACCATACCATACCATACTATATATATATATATATATATATATATATATATATATATATATATATATATATATATATATATATACACACACACACACACACACACACACACACACACACACAAAATCATAACAATCTTATATTTTTGATGCATTAAAGCCGCCTTTTGCTTTGGAAAGAAATTTGTACATCGGCATCGACTTCACTATTTATATTTGTCACACAAAAAAAACATTTCAAACATTTAAGCATAAGCCTTTAGATCAAAATCACTTGAGGATAATGAAAAACATTGTACATTCAAGCAGGTGTGTCCATCCTTTTGACTGGTAAAGTATTTAATTTTAAAGGTATACTATGCAACTATTTCATCAAAAAACAAAATATACATGCATACAAAAGTTTCCCCTATCAATCATCACTTATGGCCCATTGGAATTGTGTGGGGGTGTTTTTACATGGAGGGACAGTGCCATCTGCCCCTTTTTGACAATGTTTTGTTTTTCCGGGATGTTTTTGGGTGGATACATTGTGTCGAGGTCCACGTGGGAGCTGTATAACGCCCAGCCAATAACATCGCTCACAGCCAGCCAATAGCATCGCTAAGATGTTCTCAGAGGAATCCCCAAGAAGAGCAGAGTCAGCGCAGACTAAAACCAGGAAATAGAGCTGTTTGGCGTTCATCCCTCGATGGTTTGAAGGTATGTGTGTTTATTTGTGTTTTTATAGCATAACCGCTGTGAAACTATCAGAGAATAACGTTAATCCCTGCGTTTGAACGGTTTACCGGCGCTCGCTCTCTCTCTCCACATAAACCTGCACTTCGATTGCAGACAGCAGCTGCACAAAGCAACACACACCTTCATGTATGCAACACCCACCTTAATGTATGCTGTAGCAGAATGCACTTTATAACGGCTCTCACCATATTGGTATGTTTATATAACTTGCTGTTCTTATTTCTTTTTGATCACCTATGTCTTTTTCTATGTTATGTATGTCTATTTTTAGAGCTGCACTGAAACAAATTCTTATCAACTCTGTTGACATGGCAATAAAGTATTGAATCTTGAATCACATAAACACAACCTCGCTCGACCACATAAACACAGAACACAACAACAATGCCCCATCACTAAAATACACACAGAGTGCAGTGTCTCTCAACATAAACACACTGCCACTGTAACACCCTCTGTCATCCTGTGTGTAATTCCATAGGAGCTGGGATAGATGCGGGCCTCTGGGTACATTGTGTCCGAAACAAACTGTCAGTGCATGTTGACACAAGACTCAGTGGACCTTTAATCATACTGTAGAGGAAGGTGATTGTTCTTATTTAGAACACGGCTCTCTTGAATACTCGATTCTGATTGGTCAATCAACAATATTCACCGGTCATTATTTCTCGACAACCGACCGCTGCTCTGCCACACCTGGATTAATCAGTTGATAAGAGCCTTTTGTCAGCAAGCCACTACTAATTAGGCCAACCAGTTGCAGCTGTGGTGTCTTGTGTGCCAATTACGAATGAAACCGCTTTGTCGTTGAAAACGCTAATAAAAAATATATTTGAATAATTATTTTTGTCAGATTATTGAATGATTTAGTTGTAGACCGTGTTCTAAGCGGGATAATGTATATTGAGGCGGTGATTACTGGGAAATAATGACCTTCAGGTGAACGATTAAGCCCTCCGCTACGCGTCGGGCTCAATCCACCTGTCGGTCATTATTTCCCCCGTAATCACCGCCTCAATATACATTATCCCTTACGTATATTCCTTGTGCGTTAGTCTGCCTGTCCCCCCACCTGTTGCCCATGTTCCCTCGTTAGTCTGCCTGTCCCCCCACCTGTTGCCCATGTTCCCTCGTTTGTCTGCCATCTACCTGAGTTCTCCCCACCAATCAGTTCTCCCATTTTGCCCTCTGTGTTCCTGCCTTCCCAGCTGTCCCTCATGTTTCATTAGTTACCTGTGTCTATTCACCTTATGTTGCCACGCCCACTTTTTATCTTCCGTGTTAGACGCAATTGTATTTGTTCTTCCGGTTCAGCGTTAGCCGGCCAGCCGGTTGCATTGTAAACTGTAAACTATGAATGAAGTTTGGCAACATTCAGTTACATGCTCATACTGCTGCGAGGAGCCGATGGCTGTACCCGGTCGGCATTTAACGTTAGTTACAAAAGCACGTCGACAGTGTTTTCTCACTTCCAGTACAGTAGGGGTTGACAGATACTAGATAGTCCGACCGGTCACACAGCCAGCGCTCTCAGTCCTCGCTGTTCATTAAAAATGTCCAAATAACGATTACAAAATGACGTTATGCAGAAGTGTCCTGATATGGGCAAATGATAAGGTGAATATATTGTCTCAGTCTGTCTGTAGCCCTTGTCGCATCATTAGGGAGTTTAAGCAGTGACGTTTTAAGGACGGCGACAGGGTTCCAACTGGGTTGCTGTAGTCCCAGGAGCACATATCAGTAAGCCATGCGACACCAAAACACACGGCTACTTGACAGAGCACAGAAGCTCATTGAAACCGTTGCTGCTCTGAACATTTAGGCTAAAAGGTCTCTGAAAGTGGCCCGAGAGCATTTGGAATATGCTTAGAGGACAATTTAATATCACACGAGGAGTTTGTGTTGTTGATGTTGTGAAAACTTGTAATTTACCTGCTAACAGCTCGGCGCACTGTGGGGTACGTCAAACTACTCCTTCTCCCGTAGTCTACAGCTGGGCTACAACGGGGGGAGGTGGCTAGATAGAATCACGCATGCGCAAAGTCGGTCTCGATGCCGTTGCCGTTGCTCCAAGCCGTGGTTGCTTAAACTCCCTAATATTGACTTCTCTGTCTATGGTATGTGATTTGTTACCCTCTGTCTTACCTTGCTTTTGGCCTAGCTGTGAGCTAGTGGTTTTTTGTTATTTTTGTATTTTAAAGTTCCAGTAAAGTCTTGTTTTGCACCTGAACCTCGTCTGTTGTCTGGCTGCTTTCCTGTGTCTGCATTTGGGTCCACAGTCACACACCTCTACATATCTGACAGCCACACTATTATATGAGCCAGAAGTGATCGTTTTGCGGGGAAACTTTTGTATATATATATATATTTTTTTTTCCTATGAGGTAGTTGCATAGTATACCTTTAAATAGTTTTTACTCTGAATGTCTGCCTCCTACTCACCAAAGTAGATACAGTTCTCATATAATGTGACATTCACAGCGCAGGTCCAGGTGCCTCCTGCCATAAAGACTCAAACAGTGTACAGGTGTGCACATTTACTTTGTACCCTGTGCTGGATTTACTCTATTTGTAGTTCATGCAACTCAAACATCTGAAAGCTTATCCTGAGACTGGGTTTGACCTTTTCAAATGTGAGAAGGACTAAGCATCATTATTATTGTACAATCAGTCCTTTCAGGTGAAACATGAATGTACACGGATGTGAGAGCTGACAGAACAGGTGTGTTTGTAGTTGGTGTCATCTTTGAGGTAATGTGTGCTTGCCTTGTACACATTACATAATGTGTCTACGTCTCAGCATGTGTGACGTGTACAGTAGCTAGCTGACTGTCACATACCATGATGTTGCCGTTCCCTCCTACAAAGTCTGTGAACACCTGCGTGACATCCTCCTTCGACCGGGTTTTCTTGAAGTCCGTTCGACACGTTCCATCAGATTTCTAGAGAGGAGAGAGGGACTGCATAAGAGGATCACACAATATTGAATATAATGACTTCTATTGGGCATTCATTCTGTGGTTTGTCTGCAGTGTGTGTGTGTGTGCGCGTGTGTGTCTGTTATCTGTCTCCCTCTACCTTGATCCCCTCAATCCTGAAGCCTAGAGTGTGTGTGGAGCTCATGGTCTCCCTCCACTTCATGTAGCGGGGCTTGGTGACGGCACGTTGAGAATGCTCCTGGGGGGTCGGCCCGTCGTTGTCCACCTCCACCATCTTCTCGTACAGGTCCTTCCTCAGCTTGGGACGCTCCCGCGCCCGAACCAGCTCTTCCTCTAAGTATGTCCTGAAACAGCAGGGTGAGAGAATCCATCAGATGGAGACGTTTCTGTTTTCACATGATTGAGGATTTCAAGTCATTAACTAAAAGTCTGCATTTGCAGCTAAAGATAGTAGAGGCTGTGGACTTTGAGGGGATGTTGCACTACAGCAGCGCTTCCCAACCTTTTTCCACTCATGGCCCACTCGAAAATGTCAGAGCAGGTTTTATTTTAATGATAAAATGAGCTGTCCATCAGCACCACACATAAATCAGAAACTAAAAGTGAGGGGCTGTCTGCAACAGCCTAATTAATGAATAATTGATTACAAGGTAAAATAATGGTCTCATTCAACAATGGAATGCATTCTCATACATAATAACAATTATTCCCCCCCCCATAAAGATCGTAATGTTTTGCAAATTATTTTTTTTCCCTTTGCGGCCCACAGGTTGGGAATGGCGGCATTACAGTAATATGGGAAACTCATACTGTTCTTTCTGTGAAGCCTAAATCACTTATGTATAGTTGTATGTTAGAATCTAGAAAGACTTTGTCAATATCAGAAGCAAAACCTTAGAGTAGGCGTCGTGATTAGAGTTGGGTACCGTTCACATTTGAACCGATACCGGTACTTGTAATTCGGTACCGGGACCCAACGGTACCTTTTTTCCGTAATTACAAACATCATCTATTTTCAGTTGTAAAAACATAAGCCCAAACTTATCAACGTCAACATTATTTATTTAGAACATTTTACACACAATTTTACCAAAATGAGGTACCGATAGATTTTACTTGAATAGGTACTCAGTCTCTAGTACCAATGTAATTCGGTCGGCACCCTTAAAAGTCCCAATTTCGGTACCCAACCCTAGTCGTGATCTACCGGTAGATCTCAGGCCATCAATAAGTATCTTGCCAAAGGGCAAAGAAACCCTAACCCCTAACCCTAACCCAAAAATTATAATTTTTATTTAATTTAATTTTTAATTATAAACTAAATCCCACTCATTGCGAACTCAGTATCTACAGTATGTAACATGATAACATTATTAAATAATGTTAAATAAATAATAATACTGTTAAAATGTGCTAAATGTACTTGTTGGGCACGGGGGAAAAGAAGTAGCTTGCGACTAGTTTTATTTTTTGTAAGTAGCTCTCATCCTAAAAAAGTTTGGGCACCCCTGCTTTAGAGCAATAACTTACAAATGACTCTCCTCTTCAAAGGTCTCTTCTCACTAACTAGATTGTGAATTGCAGAGCACACATTTCCCTTTGCTCCAGACAGAAGAGCTACAGTAACTGTGTGCTGTGAAATGACCAATGCATAAAATACTGTTGCTGAGCTGAACTGACTGAAGAGAACAACATACTGTATACTGTGTTAGCATCACTGTGAAGGTTCTTCTTGCACAGTACAGACGCTTGGCATATTCATAGTGAGCATGACGGGCCAACAGATGTGAATTTCAGTTTCACTTTCTGAGCTGAACTTCCTCTGTGCTCCAGAGCAAGCAGTGGCTGCACCTTCACTGTGTCAACGCTCGACTGCAGCTTTGTGGTCGTGTGTGTGTGTGTTTTGACAAAGGGGATTCTCCAGGGACACCCTGTGTCAAAGCGTGCGTGTGTGTGTGTGTGTGTGTGTGTGTGTGTGTGTGTGTGTGTGTGTGCGTGCGTGCGCGCATGCGTGCATGCGTGTATACAAAGTATATCAACAAGTGTGTGTGTGTATACAAAGTATATCAACAAGTGTGTATGTGTGTGTGTGTCTTCAGAAATATACAGTAAAGGCACACACAAACATTGAGCAGACACTGCAATCAGTTGTGTGTGTGTGCGTGCGCGTGTGTGTGCGTGCGTGTGCACGTGCGCGTGTGTATGTTGGTGTCTGTGCCTTTGTGTCTGAGTGTGATTGTGAGTGTGATTGTTTAAACGGAAAATAAAGCTCTGAGATGTGAGTGTGTGTGTGTGTGTGTGTGTGTGTGTGTGTGTGTGCGCGCGTGTGTGTGTGTGTGTGTGTGTGTGTGTGTGTGCGTGTGTGTGTGCGTGCGTGCGTACGTGCGTGCGCGTGTGTGCGTGTGTGATACAGTGAGGCACCCCGCCCGCTGTGGCAGGAAGCCAAGCCTACAGGCTGCAGTTACAACAGGTGTTCCCTTGTAGAGCGAACATAACATTAAAGCAGCACAGCACTGTGTCTGACTGCAGACTGCAGACCATCACATCATCTACTGTATCCCAACACAAGATTAGCATGTCTCGTGTTCACACAACATATGAAAATATAAATACACCGTCATTATCTGATGTCATCAGAGTCACAACTTACTGTGGCAGGAAACTCTGAGGTCATCGGAAGTGTTTCACTCTTAACTTAAGAGTGTTATTACACACTACTGGGGGGGATCTTTATAGCATGAAATTGCAATTGTTTCCTACACACTAGTGTATTGATTTGTTGATATTAAGTGATGTATTTTTGAAAATCACATAATTATAAATGAGGAAATTGTGCATGAATGTTGAAGAAGAAAAGGAGAAAGAAAGACTATGGAATTGGAACAGGACATTGGAACTTCAAATGAACATTTGAATAATTTCATATACTGTATGGCACTATCAAAATGAAGAAAATGTGCACAGCAAAATATTAAGAATCACAGTAATGATATTATGATAGCAGGTGGTCTTGCAATTCCCACACAACTTAATATTCAAAACACTGATTTTGTTGGCAATTTCTAATGACTAATGCTTTTAGCCTGATATCAGACTAAATTGTCAACTCGTGACAAACTCAACTCCGTGGAGTGGGTGGATTCAAAGGTCTGGACCCACCCAGGCAATAATGGTTTCCTTTCATGATGGAAAGTCTCCAAACTGTACTTTACAGATTATAATCTGTTATTTGGCAATAACAGCTTGGTGCATAAAACACATGGAATAATGCATTCTGGGTAAGTTCTGAGGGTCAAATATTACAGTGCTAGAACATGTGTTTGGCTTTTATTTTATTTTCTTCTCTTTTCTTAAAAACAAACAAACTGAAGAATTCACTAAATGTTTTTCTTGGGCGCAGCGGTTTATGACTGTTCTGCTGACAAAGCCTGATGTATGCTTCGCTAACACTGCTCACTTCATTACATTACCTCACTCCCATCTTGCAGTCCATGACATTGGGGAGGTCAAAGTTCACCAGCAGGTCGGTCATGTGGAGGAAAGATTCTCCGTCTTTTTCCACCACGCCGTGGTAATCCGGCACATACGGTAGCAGCGCATCCCCCTGCAGCCGCTCGAAACACTGCATCTCGATTTCAGAGAACTTCTTCAGAATAGTTCCCTCGTCTGCTGCCTTGAAATTACCTGGAGATGAGACACAGACACAGACCAATATTTTGGATTCACGATTTCAAGCATTTTGGCATGGAAAGACCGCTTTGAGGGGAATCTAGAGCATATCAGAAAAAACTATGTGATAGCAGGGTTTTGATTGTGATCCGTCATGGAAAGCAGGCCAAACCTTTATGTCCAGCGAGCTGAACCCAGTTTAGTCTTCTTCTCTGGGAGGCAGTGAAGGGCCAGTGGACGACCGTCTTTAACTTCCACCAGGGCTTGCTGTGCTAGAATAGGATAGAATAGAATAGAATAGAACAGATACGTAGGTCAGATAGAAACTAAATTCATAGTCACTCTGAATGCGAATTGCTCACATAAGCATCCCGAAACTGTAAAACTGATGACATGCCTTGACTCTCCATTGCAATCTAGGTCAGTTAAATGCCATTTCTGTGGAACCTCATATCTCCACTCAACATCTCCACTCAGCACCTCCAGCTAGGTGTAGCGGGGGTGGGGTGGGGGGGTTGGGGGGGGGGGGGGTGACAGTCGCCAGGCCAATACAAGTCTTCTAAAAGCAACACGAATCATTATCATGACCATGAGTTTACAGCTGCAGACCTCGTCCAGCCATAAAGGGAATACCCTGCTTTAGAATCTAGACACACTCCTGTTGAATGGATGGGAGTCAAAGGTACAACCATGTATAATTTGTCATTCTTGGTCAAATCACCTTAAAGTATCTTGAGTAAAGTTTTATGCCAAATAATCATTCAAATGTTTAAACCTGTTGCTTTTGACCCTGCAACTCCTATTCAATTTCCATCAGTGGTGTCTAGATTTCACTGATGTTTTTGAGACTATACTTACAGCAAATCAAACACACACACACACACACACACGCACGCACGCACGCACGCACGCACGCACGCACGCACGCACACACACACACACACACACACACACACACACACACACACACACACACACACACAGTGACAGCTTGTGTGTTTCACAGAGACACTGAAATGCTTCACACTTAGGAGATGATACAGAACTGTCTGCTGTATTCCTTCCAAGAAATTTGAGCACATCTCAAATACCACTTACTTACCTTTGACATGATTATATTTCTCAAAATGGGGGAAAAAACCCTTTGTTAAACTAATTCCCGGTCACTGGGAAAGGAAAAGGATCAGTTCTCGTATAGTGAGAGGCTTGGAGGCCCTATAGTGAGTGAGGGGTCCTTTTATTCTGCACGCTCTGATTGAAACAGGAAGTGAAACATGGACTCTGGTCTTCTGTTGGCCGTCCGTATGAATAGCAGAACTCTGTAGCCAGCCAAGATTCTCTGAAATGTCAGCTGATACGCTCCACTTGCTGCTACTGTGGCTTAACTGGCCCACAATGTTTACCCATAATATCTCACTGTGTAGGTGTTGACTTCCACACAACATTTGTTTTATTAGATCATTAACTCTATTGGCTTATCATACAATAGGTAGGTAGGTAATAAGTTACTTATGGTACTCATCAATACTTTCACAATGTTATCAACAGATTTATCAACTCATTTGAATAGGATTTGAGTGAAATGCTGTGAGTAATCCTGTGCAGTGGCATGCACAGACATTTTGGGGGGGCAGGTGGTCAAGTGAGAAAAAGGGCACCCCTCTCATAATTATTTATATTAAAAAAATACGGTGTGGTGTCCCTGGGTGACCACACTTAAAGTTCCCACCTACTTCCAATTTACATGTAAAAAATGTAATTACTATAGCAATAAAGACCATTGCAAGGCCACTTGCATGAACTTATTGCTAAAGTAGGTACCGGGTCAACACACATACTACAGAAACATGTAAGACACAATGTAGTAAATAAAACAATAGAAACAAAAGTTTCGATAAATGATCTCACTAAAATAAAAAGGCTACTATGGGGACTAACATCATCACAGATTCATACAATTGGGCTCATTGAATCCACAAGAGTCTCGGCTTTCCAGTCACCCAAATTATGTAATTCCAAGACTTGTTACGGACCCCATAGGCAGAAATATTCAAATAGAAGGCAAAACTAACAAATGTATAGGTTACTGCATGCAAATAAAATGGCATGTCCCCACCCCCAAAAAAACTGCATGGGATTACTATAAAGTGGGCATGTCTGTAAAGGGGAGACTCATGGGTACCCATAGAACCCATTCTCATTCAGATATCTGGAGGTAAGAGATCAAGGGGCCCTTTTGAAAATGGCCATGCCAATTTTTCCTTCATCAAAATTTAGCCTAACTTTGGAGCATTATTTAGCCCCCTTCCCGACAAGGTAGCATGAGATTAGCCTAGGTAAACCCAGCCCCCACGTGACCTGCTCTCTCAGTTCCCAGACTGAGAACAGGTCTGAGAGCAGGTCACGTGGGGGATGGGTTTACCCAGGCTAGCATGAGATAGCTGATGCAGTAGGCATTCTAGTTCGGAGAATATCAGTATCTTCACTCTAGCTTTAAAAATGGGTCAGCTCGAAAAGTGATACTCAACTTGCGGCCCGGGGGCCAGATGCGGCCCGCGATATAGGGTGCAGAGTACCCCCGACCATTTTCTAAGTCACAATGAAAACCAATGTTAAATAAAGTTTGACTGAGCTCCAGCTAAATTGTAAAATATCACCGCCCAGGCACTTATATGTAGTTAACCAACTTAACTTAACCTACCGTAAATTCCGGACTATAAGCCGCGGCTTTTTCCCCGTTTTTTGGCCCTGCAGCTTATATAACGGTGCGGCTTATCTATGGATTTTTTCAGAAAAAAAAAAAAAAAATACAAATAAAATCTCTCTTTTTTAGCACTCTTTCTAACTATAAATCCACTTCTGTTTTAATTTCCTCTCTTGCCCTCTTTTCACCACACCGCGGACACTGTGTGCACTGTAAAAATAAACAAAGGTGGTGTTGTGTTATGTTGTTTTGTTGAAATGTTACGGTAATACGGTAAATGGGAGCTTCCTCAAACAGCCAACAATCCCCTCTGTGCGTGAACCCTTACATATGGTAATTACGGTAAGCAAACGGCCACTCGGTGACCTCCAAAATCGATGGATTTTACAGGTTACACAGCTTCATCAGCACATTTTATGTGCATTGCTTTGCTGCTTGTTTTTTCGATTATTTTTTTGTAAAGCACCTTGAATTGCCTTTGTGTATGAAAGATTTGACATCATTGGCGGAAATCAACCGGTTACTCCTACCGGTTCAAAGTTCATCAGCAGCCCGGAATCACAACAAGACGAGCAGTAGAAGCAACTCTCTCTCACTTACCATGGGGAAGGTACGCAGAAATTCACACGACGCAGCTTTCAAGTTGAAAGCAGTCAATCTCGCATTAAAAGAGGGAAATAGAGCAGCAGCGCGTAACCTGGGCATCGACGAGTCAATGGTGAGGCGTTGGAAGGTGCAGCAGGAGGAACTGTCTCAGTGCAAGAAGACCAAAAAGTCCTTCAGAGGTCATAAAAGCAGATGGCCCGAACTTGAAGATTCCCTTGAAGATTGGGTGTTGACCCAGAGAGCAGACGGCCGAGGCGTTTCCACGGTGCAGATCCGACTGAAGGCCAAAACAGTCGCCACCGAAATGAAAATTGAACATTTCATAGGTGGCCCATCTTGGTGCTTCCGATTCATGAGACGAAAGGGACTGTCCGTCCGGGCGAGAACTACTGAACAACTCCCTCCCGACTACCAGGAGAAAATCACAAACTTCGGCGAATTCACACAAAGGAAGATCACGGAATATTATAGGAGTGTGAAAACATCCACAATCACAATCGAAGAGGAGTTCGTTGGTTTTGAGTGACAATGAAGGAGAGAGGAGAGTGGTTGACGAAGCCACCCTGAACCTGTTCGTTTCCGACACTGAAGATGAGGACTTTGGTGGTTTCAGTACGCAGGAAGAAGAGGAAGACGAGGATTAGTGACTTGACTTCTCTGGTTACAGCCGTTTGCTGCACATATAGCCTATTGTTGTGTGATTTTGTCTGGGGATTAGTGACCTGACTTTTGTTTTGTTTTGTTGAAATGTTAATAAATGGGAGCTTCCCCAAACAGCCATCTCTTTCCCGACAATCCCCTCTGTGTACGAACCCTTACATATGGTAATTAAACATCAAAACGCCCGCGGCTTATAGTCCGGTGCGGCTTATATATGTAAAAAACAGTCAATTTTGCTGCTGCGGCTTATATACCGGTGCGCCTTATGGTCCGGAATTTACGGTAACTAAGTTAACTTAACCTAAGCACAAAATTGTCAGACTAAACTCCGGCTAACACCCCAAAAACCTACAATCCGCTACAGAAAAAAGAATATTAGTGTTTGTTTGTTTATTAACTGGCCCCTGGCCTCCTGTCATTTTGCAAAACTGGCCCCCGGGCAAAGCAAGTTGAGGATCCCTGCGCTAGAGCCTCTGAAACACAGTAATGTCGGCCGCGGATGTGTCTTGCAAAAAGGGCACTTACCCTTCAGAGGGCAAAAGGGCAGGTGCTTGGGCACCGCCTGAGGCACCACCTATCTGTGCATGTCCCTGATCCTGTGATTATGTTGATTGTCTTTAGACTTTAGAGATTATATAGCTAATATATTGTGCCTATCTCCCTTGTTTACTCTCTTACAGGTGTGGTCGTGTCTTATCGACACAGTGGGTGTGAGAGAATGGAAACTATTATCTGAGGACTGAGCTTTGATGTAAACATAATAGCCATGCAGCTCTCTACTAAAATGTGACCAACATTTATATTTTTCATACATAATCTGATTTTGAAACAGCATGTATTTGTTCAAATGCCAAAGTCATGACCAGCCTTGATGACACAAACCACAAGAGTTTAAACTGATAACACTTGGAAGAATACTGTTCTCACCCTCTCTATGGCCTATGTAAAACTTGAGTTAAAGACATACGTTAAAGAGCATGGGTGCAGGTTAGACACCACTTTGCATTAATATGTGGGACTTTTATGTAGCAATTAGGATTCTCTTTTGTTTTTGTTTTTTTGGGGTAAGATAAGAATCTTGAGTCCTAACTGTAAATTATTATTTTTTTCACCTACACCACGCTCTTTAACAGACTGCTTATTCATAGTATCCCCATGATGTCACAGGCTTTTTCCTACCAATATAGCGCTACAATACACACAGCTCATTGGCTGTTTGTGTCACTTGATTGTAATCCCCTGTTAATTGATTACAATCAACTGTTATTTTCCTACCAAGATGGCCGTGTGGTGATGTAACAGAATACTATCAATATGTGTCTGAATAAAGACTAAAAGCATAGTACGGTACACGGGGGGAAGGGAAAAAACAAAGTGCTTAAAGTTTTCTGGACTCTCACACTCTGACAGACTTGCAAGAAACACATTTTTTAGATAAATAATGCTTGTTTTTTGGCTGGTGTCTTATAAGCACCCTGCACTTGGTGTGTACACACGTACTCTGTCAGGGACACCTAACAGTGGACTACAGCTCAGCGTTCAACACCATAGTGCCCTCCAGGTTGGTCAGCAAGCTCAAGCATCTGGGCCTGAACACAGCACTGTGCGACTGGATCCTGGACTTCCTGACGGACCGCCAAAACAAGTGGTGAGATTTGGCCACCGCACCTCCACCCCACTGACCAGGGCTGCGTCTGCAGCCCCTTCTGGTGCGACCTTTACATGTACACCCACAACTGCGTGGCGACACAGACTTCAAAGACCATCGTTAAGTTTGCCAATGACAATGGCGATGAGACGGCCTACAGGAAAGAGGTGGATGCCCTAGAACAGTGGTGCCAGGACAACCACCTCTCCCTGAACGTCTCCAAGACCAAGGAGGTCATTGTGGATTACAGGAAGGGGAGGGGGACTTACCCCCCAGTCACCATCAACGGTGGACAGCTTCAAGTACCTGGGAGTCAACATCCACCAGGATCTGACGTGGGCCAGCCACACCACCACTGTCGTCAAAAAAGCCCAACAGTGACTACACAGACTCAGACTAAAGAAATTTGGCCTGAGGACCAAAATCCTCAGGGACTTCTACAGAGGCACCATTGAGAGCCTGCTGACCGGCTGTTTCACTACCTGGTACGGGAACTGCACCACCATGGACCCCAAGGCGAAGGGAGAAGGGTGAGGCGCGCAGCCCAGCACATGACAGGATGTGAGCTGCCAAAACGGCAAGATCTGTACACTCAGCAGTACCTCAGGAAGTCCCGGAAGATCATCAAGGACATGACCCACCCCAACAACAGCCTGTTCCCCCTGTTGCCCTCAGGGAGAAGATACAGGGTCCCCGAAAGCACGCACAAACCGTCTGCGGAATAGTTTCTTTCCACAGGCCACGAGACTCCTCAATAAATAAACACACACACACACACACACACACACACACACACACACACACACACACACACACACACACACACACACACACACACACACACACACACACACACACAGTGCAATAAACCTGTGTGGCTGTGTTATTGTCATTTGCACACTTACACTGACAAGTGGACACTTTTGGACACTGTGAACACTTTTTCATATTTATTCTATCTTATTCTATTTTAATATTTTATTACTTCATACTTTATCACCTTTCTTATTTTTACTGTTTGCCTTATTTGCCTTTACATACACTGTTACATGGTTTGCCCTATTTAACTGTTGCCTTATTGCCCTATTTGTTGTTTGCTGTGATGTTGTGCCCTACTGTATTTGTTGTCTGCTGTGATTTTGCACCTATTTACCTACTGCACCTTGTCTGTAATGGAGCCCACAGCATAGGAATTTCACACGGAGTGACAATAAAAATCTTGAATATGGAACCCTGTAGTGTCATGACTGTTGTGTGTATAGACTGTCTTGAACCCTGTAGTATCATGACTGTTGTGTGTATAGACTGTCTTGAACCCTGTAGTGTCATGACTGTTGTGTGTATAGACTGTCTTGAACCCTGTAGTAGCATGACTGTTGTGTGTATAGACTGTCTTGAACCCTGTAGTGTCATGACTGTTGTGTGTATAGACTGTCTTGAACCCTGTAGTATCATGACTGTTGTGTGTATAGACTGTCTTGAACCCTGTAGTAGCATGACTGTTGTGTGTATAGACTGTCTTGAACCCTGTAGTAGCATGACTGTTGTGTGTATAGACTGTCTTGAACCCTGTAGTATCATGACTGTTGTGTGTATAGACTGTCTTGAACCCTGTAGTATCATGACTGTTGTGTGTATAGACTGTCTTGAACCCTGTAGTATCATGACTGTTGTGTGTATAGACTGTCTTGAACCCTGTAGTAGCATGACTGTTGTGTGTATAGACTGTCTTGAACCCTGTAGTATCATGACTGTTGTGTGTATAGACTGTCTTGAACCCTGTAGTATCATGACTGTTGTGTGTATAGACTGTCTTGAACCCTGTAGTATCATGACTGTTGTGTGTATAGACTGTCTTGAACCCTGTAGTGTCATGACGGTTGTGTGTATAGACTGTCTTGAACCCTGTAGTATCATGACTGTTGTGTGTATAGACTGTCTTGAACCCTGTAGTATCATGACTGTTGTGTATATAGACTGTCTTGAACCCTGTAGTATCATGACTGTTGTGTGTATAGACTGTCTTGAACCCTGTAGTAGCATGACTGTTGTGTGTATAGACTGTCTTGAACCCTGTAGTATCATGACTGTTGTGTGTATAGACTGTCTTGAACCCTGTAGTATCATGACTGTTGTGTGTATAGACTGTCTTGAACCCTGTAGTGTCATGACTGTTGTGTGTATAGACTGTCTTGAACCCTGTAGTATCATGACTGTTGTGTGTATAGACTGTCTTGAACCCTGTAGTATCATGACTGTTGTGTGTATAGACTGTCTTGAACCCTGTAGTATCATGACTGTTGTGTGTATAGACTGTCTTGAACCCTGTAGTAGCATGACTGTTGTGTGTATAGACTGTCTTGAACCCTGTAGTATCATGACTGTTGTGTATAGACTGTCTTGAACCCTGTAGTATCATGACTGTTGTGTGTATAGACTGTCTTGAACCCTGTAGTGTCATGACTGTTGTGTGT
>NC_139625.1:29097363-29134863 GCF_964638095.1 Poromitra crassiceps | reverse complement strand
GGCCACACGGTGTTAGCTCATGTCTTACACTCCCAAACTCCAAAGCAAAAATATATCATTGAAAATTCGATTGTATTTTGTTCTGACTGTGTTATAACGTGCTACTGCAAATGGCATTGTACAGCTGGCGCAAAATGAGAGAGTTGCAAACTCTAAACGAGTTGGATGTGACACCTGGATTGATACAATGATTGCAGATATAAACGTATGACAATAGGAATACTAAAAAGGGATCATAAGTATATTAAGTTGATAGCATATTGGATTTAAATCAATTAAAAAATTGATAAAAAAGGAATATAGCATAATAAATCACGCCCTTAAACTGTAGAGAACAAAAGCCCAAGTCAACCACAGCAGCAGTTAGTGGCACTACCACACTGCAGGTTTATAAATATAAATATAAATATAAATACAGCTATATATAACAGGTGGCACTACCACACTACAGATTTATAAATATGAATATAAATACAGCTATATATAACAGGTGGCACTACCACACTACAGGTTTATAAATATAAATATAAATATAAATATAAATATAAATATAAATATAAATATAAATACAGCTATATATAACAGGTGGCACTACCACACTACAGGTTTATGAATATAAATATAAATATAAATACAGCTATATATATCAGGTGGCACTACCACACTACAGGTTTATATGCAGCTTTCAACAGCACGTCTGCTATGGCTCATAAACCCCCAGGTAAAATTAGGCTGATGTGAAAGGTTTTGATCGCCCATCAACCATAGAGTTAACGTGATTTCAATGGGCACAATCGAATTTCCTGCAGATTAGTCTGTGATCTCCGGCAGGGATCGCAAACAACAGGAGAAGAACATGCGCATCTCACAGAGAGTACCTCTGACAAGTCATATTTCCCGAATTTGCAGACCGCTACATAACCACAAATCGATAACATAAGATTAGAAATGTAGAAGCAACACATTTCTCACTGTAGGAGTTTCCAGTAGACAGGGTTCACTTATGGAGAGTTTGAGACTATAAATGGCATGTTTCAATACTCTAAAACAGCCTGAGAATTGATTCATAGTTACGGGAATTAATTCTGGAGCCTTACATGAGTACTAATAGTGTTAATGGTCTTTCTACTGCACTGAAAGAGATTTCCTAAGGGTCTGGTGTCATGTGGAAGTTGTTTGATGAGTAGAGGAGAGAGGGCTCAGCTTGCCTGCTGATGTGCTTCACCGTTTCTTGTTTTGAAAACATGTCTTGAGAGGGTAATGGAAACCACCAAGTTTTCATTTGATAAGATTTTGTCCCAGGGACTCCATGGGAAGATTGCTGTTGATTTGGTGAATTATGCATAACTAGATACTGTATACCATGAAGAGAAGAGAGATAATAGATGTGAGAGTGAAGAGCCTGATTTAAATAGCATTCATACATTCTGCAATTGGGATAATTGCAAATAAATTAAATTGTAACACTTTACAATAAGGGTAGCCCACATTAATTAAGGGTTAGTTACCTTAATTAACAGTTAACTAATGTATCTAGTAATCATTTACTAATGGTGTTCATATTAACTCAACTAAGTATTGTGGTTGGGTTGAGGCATTAAGTCAATGAGGTTAAGGTTAGAGCAAGCTGGTCAAGGCTATTGGTCAATGCTGTTAATTAAGGGTTAGTTAATATTTATTAAGCACTTATTAAGCATAAAGTAAGCTACCCAGAGTGTTACCAATGAAATTACAGTAAAATGTAACAATTCTTATGCTGTTTGGTGGATACCCCTGAAACCCCATGAGGTAGCCTACCCTGGGGAACTCAACCCACCTTTAAAATCACTTTTCCAGTCTACCTAGTCTTAATCATGGTCTTAATATGAAGAACAATGAAGACCCTAGGCAGTGATAAAGCACTCTGGTGTAGTTTACTTACATCTCCGGTGTCCACCAGATGCTCTAAAGTGATAATGCCTTTGCTTTTGCTCTCGTTGTCACTCAGTAGGTCATCCTCGGACTCCAGCACGGAGGAGCCTGTGGAGGAGATGGAGGAGTTGGACAGCTTCCTTCGCAGTGAGCCGTCCACCACATCATCCCAGTCCTCCTGCTGCATCTCCCGGGAGCAGCCGCCTCCCTCCGGTGTGATGGTGACCTGCGGTACCCGGCGCGCCTCCATCAAAGTCGCGGGCGCAGGGGCGACTTGCGCGGCTTTCTGTAGGAGCTCATCGCAAATCTGGGGCGACTTGGTGACTGCTCTGCGCTCCGAGCGGCACCCTTCATTTAGCCCGGTCCCAGCAAGCCCGGCCTCCTTGGAGGTCTTCCTCCTGCTCTCTTTGGGCATCGGATTTTAGATGAGCGCAACTTTCTCCCTCGCTCTGTCAAATCTGGTCATTTCACTTTCACAGCCAGGAAATTGCAGCACGTTCTCCTCACCGTGCACTTTCTTCTCCAAAAAGCCAACAGTTTTGCGCTCTTTGCGCTGTGCTGAGCAGTCTCTTTGCGCTGGTATGTGGGGAACCCCTCCGGTGGTGGCGTGGCTCGTGTCGCGCGTCTGCGTTGTTCACACACGCACGCACGCACGCACACGCGCACGCACACGCGCGCGCGCACACACACACACACACACACACACACACACACACACACACACACACACACACACACACACACACATTCGAGCGTGTGCAAGCCTGCAAGGTTAAATATCTTCCGCATTGCCTTTCTCGCTTCCTGACTGAATTACTTCAACTGGCAGGTTGAACTTTTTTTCTGTTGTTTTAGCCTAGCTACTTCCTCATTCTGTCTCGCACCCCGTCCCATATCTGACTGTCAGACAAAACACTCATCTCAGTGTAATCATCAGACTGATGGCCATGACCTATGAGGCTAACAAAGGGCACTGACTGAAATATCTACACGGCAGCTCGACAGCTGTGGCGTGAAGATGACGCATACAGGTTTGAATGCAGCACTACATCAAACATATTCAACACCCACATACGTAGGCTATTCCATGACTGGAAGAGAACCAACATGTCCATTAGGTGATATAGATAGCCTATGCCAAAATATGAATAATGGGGAAATAAAAATTTAAACTAGAAATGTGGACGTTGGGTGCCATATGTAGCCTATTATAGGCCATAGCGCTTTTGTCAATGGTTCGTATTATCTCCCTAGATTGATGTGAACTTTGAAAATGTGGCTCATTGTGCCGTAACTCAAAACTCGAGGACAAGGGGCAGACCGTTGACAAATTTGCCATCCCCGATTTAAAATGCAAAAAAGTGTATTTCCAGTTATCAACTCCCCATCAGAAGGTGGCGCTCATGTGCAGCCATTGACTGCAGCTTGACAACACTCTTGCTCTCAAGAAGAAGCCATAAGCACTGACAGCAAAGATCGTGTGAATTTGAGAAGATGAAACACCCATTGGTAAAAACAACAACAATCAAAATCATCTTCCGCACCCCAAAAGTAAGGTTAATCAATGCACATGCACTTTCCTGCAATTTTACCCCTGATGGAGCCAGGCTACCGCTGATGTGCAACGGGAAGCCTCCCCCAAAACTTTTGGGAATTTGGATGACGTTTATGGTACCCGGAAATAGTAGAAGAGTGAGAGCTCTTCCTTCATCCTTCCTCCCAGCTAGAGGGCAGCTGTATGTGTTGTATTCCCTGGTTCTGTCGGTCGGCTGGAGCTAACGCTAGCTCATAATCTAACACAATGTTTGCCGTCAGAAGCGCTCTCCGTCTCGGTTCCAGGATCTCCATGCCCGCGCTGGCGAGGAGAGGATGCGCCGGGGGTGCTATCCCTGTGGATGACGTAGTCAACGGGCTCACCGAGGACCAGATACAGGTAGCGTTACCTGAACACTTACAGAGTTAACTGTTAGACAGTTTAGCTAACCATCTAACTAGCTGTTAGCTACTAAGTTACTAAGTGGATAACTGAACTGGGCTGGCCAAAGTTTGATGTCACATTGGCATCGCAGTTGACGGATAACTAGTCGTCACTCGTCAGACATGTGTCTGGTCTCAGGGGACCTAACGCTGCTAACAAATGAGCTAAAGCCAGCTAATGTTAGCTTCTTGAACTACTGTGGTTGGGTACAGCATGTCATTCAGTGTTGGTCATTTACGGTCAGGGCAGGTAACTGAAAGTTGTCAAGATACTGAAGGGTGAAATCAGGTTCAGCCTGCAAGTGAGTGACAGGAGGTCAGGTCAGTTGAGTGCACCACAAGTGTGTGAAAGAGAGAGGTCTGGGGGAGGGAGGGAGGTGGGGCTCCTTTGTATGTTTTGATTGGGTGAAAGTTGTTTTTCCATAACGTTAATCCTGAATAGTTATAACGTAGAACAGACTGTCAATCAACAGTTATCATGATTGTGAATGTGATGCATGATTTGGGTAGTAATTTAGCATATCTGCTTTTAGATCAGAGACCTTGTCACTTGCACTTACAGTAGATAATGCTGATCAATAGCATATTTCAGTTTGCCTTTCAATTAATTGATTGAGGCATGAATATGGAAATTGCAGATAAATATGAACTGTATGAATAAGGAAATAGGCAGTGGGCCCGCCCCACTACAAAAATCCAAGGCACTAGTCTCCATTGAAGTGAAAAAGCCTAGCAGGGCTGATGAAGGCTGTCATATAGTAGGGTCCACTGCCTACTACCATATGGACAGGAACCCCACCTCCAATGAGCACCTCTCCTTTTTACAACATATTCTTTAAGGCAAGCAGTGTTCCTTTTCTCTTTCTACAGTTTTTAAATTTGAACTGTAGCCTATTGGATAGTCCAACAATGCTGATACTGAACCTAGTATCAAGTGACTACAGTGTGACTAAAAAAAAGTGAGTTTCAAGTGATAACATTGTGTGAAAAGTAGTCAATAAATATTCAGTGTATGGGTTGGAGTTAATCTGAGAGTTACACAGTCTGTTAGTAAATGGGCAAAATCTACTTTTGTCACTTGATAATTTAGTATCAGCATTGGACTATCCAAATGAAGTGCTACCTCTATTCATTGAAAATACAACTTCAGTTATTTGATATGGAAGTTAGTTCATCTAAATATATAAATGATGTAAGGCGTCCGGGTAGTGTAGTGGTAGATTTCCTGCCTACCAACACGAGGGTCGCAGGTTCGCAGAACTTCGCACCCATGTGGCGGGCGTCCATACAGGCACAATTGGCTGTGTCTGGGGGAGGGAAGCCGGATTGGGGGTATGTGCCCTGCCCTGGACTTGGTGGAAGGGAACTGGTGGGAATGGGAATAGCGTGATCCTATAGAAAATAAATAGAGTCCGCACACTGAATTAAAGTCAGCTCCCAGGTCAGTTTATTTTAACGTTTCGACTACAAAGTCTTCATCAGATGAAGACTTTGTAGTCGAAACGTTAAAATAAACTGACCTGGGAGCTGACTTTAATTCAGTGTGCGGACTCTATTTATTTTCTATGTTATCTGCTTTTTGTCCTGCACCTGAGCCTTACAAGCGGATGTGCACGCCCTACCTCTTTCTTCAATAGCGTGATCCTCCCACGTGCTACGTCCTGCCGGTGAAGCTCCCCCTGTCACGTGAAAAGAAGCAGCTGGCAACTGTGCATGTTTCGGAGGAAGCATGGTGCTATTCTCTTGGCTCTTCTCAGATCGGCAGAGGGTGGATCAGTGACCGGGGAAAGATTGGCGAAGAAGTACAATTGGGGAGAAAAAAAGGGGGGAATCAGGAAAAAAAAGAAAGGAAATATATATATATATAATTAATTATGTTGTATTGTTTTTTTCTCTTTTTTTTGCACAGCTTAGGCAGACGGTTCGCAAGTTCTATGCAGAAAAACTTGCTCCTTATGCTGATGAGATTGACAAGAGCAATGAATTTCCACAAATGCGGGTGAGTTCATCTATTCCTTGAGCATGTGCGTGTAGGCTAGTTGGCTGATAAAGTTGCCTATTTCACCAGATGGTAGCATGAACATGATCCACACCTGTCACCTCTCCCATATTACAGATGTGTGTCCCCACTCCCCACTTGTAAATTTACCATCAAGCCAAGGGGAACAACCCCCAACCACCAGACAAGGCTGATACTGTGGCTTTGCATCTGTTTACATGTACTTTTACACAAGAAAAGTGTCAGCTTTTTTATGTTATTGTTAACTGGATGGTTGTCTTTCCACTAGGATTATTGGAAAGACATGGGGGAGATGGGACTCCTTGGCCTCACTGCTCCAGGTATGACAGCTAGAGCAGTGGTTCTCTTTCACATGAAGGACCCCTAAACTGACGAAAATTAGACCATGGACCCCCATTTGATAGGACTTTGTCCCACGGTCCCCCATATGATAAGATTGATGCTTTTAGATGTTTTATTACAGAAAGTGTATAAAACCCATGACCAAAATAGTAATTGTGTTACTTATGAATGGAATTATAGCGAAAATAAATTAGCCCCCTTTTGGCTGGGGACCCCCTGGAACCCCCTCAAGGACCCCTGGGGGTCCCCGGACCCCAATTTGAGAACCACTGAGCTAGAGGATTAAACAGCAGTTTTATATGTAGGAGCAGGTGTGTAAAAATATCTATTAGGATATTCAAATGGGATGATTATTGTAAAAATTACCTTTTATGTACATCTACTTCTTGTCATTCATAGAGTGGTGTCGACTTTTTAAATAATATTTTAATTCATTTAATGTGTGTAACGTGTTTTAAATATCCAGTAGGGAACTGTAGATGGAGATCCTATTTTCTTATGTTCAAATTTAATTTAGGAATTAATCAACCAGCCATTAAGAGCGTTATCAAATGAAAAAGTGTGTTTTTTCTTTTGCAATTCAGCTTCTGTATCCTCAATTATCTTTCGTTTGGACAATCCCTGAATCAATAAAACCTCACGCAGGTTTTTAACGACACAACTGCTTACAAAACAGAAGGCTGGCACAGTTTTGCATGAACAGAACACCGCTTTCAAAATGCTAGCACGCATTACGATTAGGCCATCAAGTTATGATTACACCATCAGGTTAACAGTGAAATGGGTTTGTTTTGGCTTGTGTACAACAATGTAATAGCCTGGCTAACAATGTAATGCACACCCCAACCCTTGTTTAAAGTGAGTTTACTCTCCCTCTGTCTTTTTTCAGTGGAGTATGGAGGCACAGGTTTGGGCTACCTCGATCATGTCATTGTGATGGAGGAAATGTCGCGGGTGTCAGCAGCCATTGCCCTTAGTTACGGCGCCCACTCCAACCTGTGTGTCAATCAGATGGTGCGTCATGCCAATGAGAAACAAAAGGAGAAGTACATGCCCAAGGTTAGTACCAAGCACTTTTCTGAAACACACTTTTCTGAAACACACGCACACGCACACGCACGCGCACGCGCACTCCCACACACACACACACACACACACACACACACACACACACACACACACTAGGGCATTCACAGACTAGTCGACTAGTCGACTAGTCGACTAGTAAAACCACTAGTCGACACTGTGCTTAGTAGTCGACTAGTCGTTTTAGCAAAAAAAAAAAAAAAAAAAAAAAAAAAAAATTTTTTTTTTTTTTTTTTTTTTTTTATATCTTTAAGAAAGAACATACATGGACTATCATATCCCATATCCCCCACAAAGAACATCAAAACACAACAAAACAAAACAAGAAAACTGCATAAAATACACAATAATCCAAGAACAAACAAGACTATTGGACAAACAACCAAACAAAAACAATGCATTCAAAGTAAATACATAGATCTTGCCCTGTTGGCAGCTAGTTAAAGCATAGCTTTAAATTGGAAAGCATCCAATCCCCCAGCTGTAGTTCACTGGTGGAATGAACTCTCAAGCTACCATACGTTGGATAACATTTACTACAAGAAATTTACTACAAGAATCAGATTCTTAGACATCCCCAAAATATGGCAACCACATACAGAGTTTGACTTTAAGAACTTTTTACCCCAGTGTCATTAGGCTTATCAGGATAGGAGCTGAATGCATTGTTTTTGTTTGGTTGTTTGTCCAATAGTCTTGTTTGTTCTTGGATTATTGTGTATCTTATGCAGTTTTCTTGTTTTGTTTTGTTGTGTTTTGATGTTCTTTGTGGGGGATATGGGATATGATAGTCCATGTATGTCGTGTAAATACCTCATGTTCTTTCTTAAAGATTAAAAAAAAAAAAAAAAAAAAAAAAAAATTTTTTTTTTATTAAAAATAAATTAAAAACGGTTAGTCGACTAGTCGACTACCTTTAGCGACGACTAGTCGACTAGTAAAATTCACTAGTCGTGAATGCCCTAACACACACACACACACACACACACACACACACACACACACAAACTCCACAAGTTTTAAACCCAAATGCGTGAATAAGTGAGCTAAAATTGCTGCTGCTGCTGATTGGGCACACTTGCCTTAGCCCAAATCCTGGCTCATGCAATTCTGCCACAATCTCTGTTGTGTAGTTCTGTCTCTCTTCATTATATAACTACTTGAAAAAGTAAAAAAATACAGATGGTAGGTGGATTGTGTGGATTGTGGCTACAATGTTTATCGTGCTGATCGTCAAATAAAAAGGGGTGGAGTGGCTATTTACATCAAGGACAATTTTGGTGTTAAATTAGTGCTTCCTGAGTCGGTGAGTAAATAACTTGAGTTGTTATCTCTTGATGTTGAATTATCTAGAGATCATCATATTATGTTGGTAGGATGGTAATAGGCCACCGTCTGCCATTGATAATTCATTGTCTACTCTTGTGGAGCGTTTGTCTCAACTGAAATACAATGAATTATTGTTGGTTGGTGATTTAACCTGGGACTGGCTAATGCCTGCATCTGATGCACTGAAAGCACAATGTGATTCCATAAATCTAGGGCCATATGATTTCCGCAAAACGGAAAAAACGGACGGAATCTTGGAATTTGGTAATAAAAATGGAATCAACTGTAAAACATGGAATATTGCAGAACTTTCCATAATTTGTCTAAAATTGATAAAAGTAGGCCTAATGATCAAATTAAGAAGTAGATCTAATGACGTAGTAACTTAAATTATTTCATAATTGTACAGTACAATAGGCCGAGAGAAATGATTCAGTTTTCGATTGGGGTGTTTTGATAGGGTGGTCAACCTTGCATCGGACCATTACTACATCTCACAACTTAGTTTTCACTTTGAGAAACATGTCGAACAGTCTGTTTGAGAGAGCCAAGTCATCAAAAAAAGAAAAAATATCGCTCCTAACCCCTCAATTAAAATTAAAATGGAAAACAATTTAATTTGGGAAAAACGGAATTTGGAAAAAAATAAAGCGCATTTCATATGGCTCTACATAAATCTCACACAATTAATTAATTGATCTACAAGACACAATCCCAAATGTTTACAAAAATCAACACTCACATTGATTTAGTTTGAACAAATATCCCTTTTAAATTTGTAGAATCAGGTGTTTTCCCAAATTATGTCAGTGATCATTGTGTGATAGCGGTTGTGACTGGGAGACATGAGGATCCCTAAATGTAAGGCATGTTTTGTTGAAAAATTTAACATGAAGATGTTATGAAGGCTTTCTTACATTATCTATCTGTATAATTTTAACTGGGATAGAATTGCATATTTTGATAACGTTGAACTGGCCTGGAATTATTTTCAGGGAAGTTTCAGTGATATTGTGAACAAACACGCCCCCCTTCTGTACATTTAGAATTAAAGGGCATGATAATCCCTGGTTTACAACCGAACTATCAGAAGTACTTCATGAATGTATTTCAGCATGGGCCAAGGCACGCCAATCAGGAATAGAGGCTGACTAGATTTATTTTAGACAATTGAGAAATAAATCTAATCTACCTCTCTCCTCCAAAAAGCAAAGGCAGAATTTTATTTCATTTCATTTATTTATTAAGGACTGCACAACAGAGTCGGCAGAACTTGCTTTCGGTACAGCATGTTACAGCATATAGCAACTGTGTCAGCATAGACATTACAATATATAGACAACAAATAGCAACATAAATACAGGACATTCAACATAGACAGAGATGACCGGTATATGGTGAAAAAATCCAAAGGTGAGTGGAGTTGAGAAACCTGATGGCAGTGGGGAAAAAGCTGTTTTTGAACCGGGTTGTTTTGGTGGAAATTGATCTATAGCGCCGGCCAGAGGGCAACAGTTGGAACTTCTCTACGACTACAGAAAGCCTAAAAAATCCAAAGAAGTTCTGAAAAACTATTAACACGTTCACTGCCATTGACGAGATATCTCGGCTTACAGAATCCAACGGTTCACTGCCAATGACGAGATATCTCGGCTTAAATTTTTTTTTTTTTTTTTGACGGTGGGACGTGGATCAACGCTCCCCACGTCTCCTATAAAAATATTGAAGCCAGCGAACGTGTACAACCCATTCCACGGACCCACTAAGTGGCGACAGTGCTCTCCCAGACTAGAGGAAGGCAAGCAAAAAGCAGTTTGAGGAAGCCATTCTCATGAAAATGGATTGGCGAAAACGCTTTCGTTTTCGCGCTGATTGCTGGCGGTGCGGGATTGCAAATTTGCATAATAGATTACGGGTGGAACACACTTTGAAACACGCAGCATAAATAAGACCAGAATCGCAAAAGCTTCATCAAAGCTCTCAACCGAAATCACAAGAAACGAGCGAGCCCATATCCAGACTTGCCGAGCGGCCGCCAGCAGACAGGCAGCAGCAGCAGAAGCAGTGAGCCTGGTGACGCGAGGTTACAGCAGCAGCAGCAACGAGCTTGTGACATGCCCGCTGCAGCCAAGAAGAACACACACGGAGGGAGGAGTTTGAAGCAGAGGGGTGTTTCCTGCTGTTATGGAGGAAATTACTGTTCAAAACTATTGTTTAGATGTCTGACGTCTTACTGATGCCAAAAATGAATGGTTAAAGTGACTGTTCTATCGAATTTCACAAAAAGCCGTTTATCTCAGAATAATTTTCCAGACGCTGAAACCATGCTGTATTCAACTGCTAATGCTTACATAACTACTAACTCTACAAACTAACTCTTTTAGACAGAGAAAGCACACATTCTATTAGTTCTTTTGAGATATTGTGTGTTCACAAAATCTTAGCAGAAAAGAATCCTCGGGTCTTGAAAGATGAGCCAGAATCCTCAAAAAAACCCTCTGGCAGAACCTACCTACAGTAAAAAAAAAACGGCTGGCAGTGAATGTGTTAAATCATTGTTTGCTAGCTCTAAATCAGTTAATCTGCCATCCAGTATACTCATTGATGACCTCAGGGTAACTGACAAGACAGAAATGTTGAGCCATTTTAATAATCATTTTATTTCCTCTGGTTTCTTGTTTAAATCCGATAATTCCTCTAGAGCAGAGGTTCCCAACCACCGGGCCCCGGAATGGTGCCGGTACGCAAAACATTTGCTGCCGGGCCGTGGCCCGTGAGGAAGCGATGTAAGACAGAAAGAGAGAGAGACGGAGAGAGAGTGAGACAGACAGACAGAAGAGAGCGAGCAGTAGCTGAAATCGAAAGTAAAAAGACAGGCGCAAGGAGAGAATCATAATAAAACATTGTGCTTTTTCCCCCACGCACACATTAAAAAGACCCCACGCTGGATTGGTTTGCACGTCAGGTTACAATGCACGCCTATTTTGTGTAGTAAAAAAGACGACTAATGTGAAATCATGAAAGCTCTTGTCTCACTATACTCTTTGTCTGTGCTCAGACTGTAAATATTTACCGGAAACAGCGCCATGACAGTTTGCCCGCATTGAGAAAAACGTTATATTAGAGCTACAATAGGGGGGTACGGTGGTGCAGTGGTAAGCGCTGTCGCTTCACAGCTCGAAGGTCCTGGGTTCGATTCCCACCTGGGACGCTGTGAACGCTGAAGGAATGCGTGCCCGTCCGCATGTCCTCGAGTGCCCACCGCCCGGGCGGGGTCGTCAAAAGGGCCTTTCTGTGTGGAGTTTGCATGTTCTTCCCGTGCCTCCCGGGGGTTTCCTTCATATAGGAACCCCTTCACCAAAACATGCAATATCCTGGTTGCTGATGTGGTGCCTCCTCTGGTCGTGAAGGGCGCCTGTTCGGAGGGAGGGGAACTCGTTGGAATAGCGTGATCCTCCCACGTGCTATATCCTACCGGTGAAGTTTCCCCTGTCAGGTGAAAAGAAGCGGCTGGCTAACTGCCCATGTCTCGGAGGAAGCATGGGGCCAGTTTTCGGCTCTCCCCAGATCGGCAGAGGGTGGAGCAGCAACCAGGATAAATATAAATTAGCACTAATGGGGGATAAAAATGTGATAAAAAATCGGGGGGAAAATATTAGAAAAAAAAATATATATATATATTAGAGCTACAATATTGTTATAAATATCAACAACTAGCCAACGCTGGTGGGCTGTATGGAAACAAGAGTGACGAAATGGTTTAAAGTTATTTCAAATTGGTCATTCACTTGCGTTTTACTGCCATGTAACCAGTGTTGGGGGTAACTCATTACAAAAGTAACATATTACATGTAATAGATTACTTTGAGCAGTAACTCAGTAATATAACTTATTACTTATAGGATTTCAGTAATATTATACCAGTTACTTTGTCAAGTAATTCAAGTTACAAATTGAGTTATTTTTAAAAAAATCAAAGCACTTACCGTAAATTCCGGACTATAAGACGCACCGGTGTATAAGCCGCGGGACCAAAATTGACTATTTTTTTCTTCTATAAGCCGCACCGGACTATAAGCCGCGGGTGTTTTGATGTTTAATTACCATATGAAAGGGTTCGTGCACAGAGAGGAATGTCGGGAAAGAGATCGCTGTTTGGGGAAGCTCCCATTTATTAACATTTCAACAAAACAAAACAAAAGTCAGGTCACTAATCCCCAGACAAAATCACACAACAATAGGCTACCGTATATGTGCAGCAAACCTGTAACCAGAGAAGTCAAGTCACTAATCCTCGTCTTCCTCTTCTTCCTGCGTACTGAAACCACCAAAGTCCTCATCTTCAGTGTCGGAAACGAACAGGTTCAGGGTGGCTTCGTCAACCACTCTCCTCTCTCCTTCAGGTGCCATGGCACGAGTCCGATACCTCACGAGTCCGACACCTCACGAGTCCGAAAAAAGAGGCTAACTTCCCCCAGACCCTAACCCAAAACCTAACCTCTCCCACCCCCACGCCTAAACCTAACATCCCCCAGACCCTAACCCAAAACCTAACCTCTCCCACCCCCACGCCTAAACCTAACCTCCCCCAGACCCTAACCCAAAACCATGAGGTGTCGGACTCGTGAGGTATCGGACTCGTGAGGTATCGGACTAGGGGGCAGTCCCCGTGGCGTCATCCTCTTCATCCCGCAGCAGTCCAGCGTTTTGGAACCCGTTGGTAATTGTGGATGTTTTCACACTCCTATAATATTCCGTGATCTTCCTTTGTGTGAATTCGCCGAAGTTTGTGATTTTCTCCTGATAGTCGGGAGGGAGTTGTTCAGTAGTTCTCCCCCGGACGGACAGTCCCTTTTGCCCAGGTTACGCGCGGCTGCTCTGTTTGATCGGCGGCTGCTCTCTTTTAATGCGAGATTGACTGCTTTCAACTTGAAAGCTGCCTCGTGTGAATTTCTGCGTACCTTCCCCATGGTAAGTGAGAGTGTTGCTTCTACTGCTCGTCTTGTTGTGAATATTCCTTGATCTTCCTTTGTGTGAATTCGCCGAAGTTTGTGATTTTCTCCTGGTAGTCGGGGGAGGGAGTTGTTGCCCGAGTGGCCGTTTGCTTACCGTAATTACCATATGTAAGTGGTCACGCACAGAGGGGATTGTCGGGAAGAGATGGCTGTTTGAGGAAGCTCCCATTTACCGTATTACAACATTTCAACAAAACAACATAACACAACACCACCGTTGTTTATTTTTACAGTGCACACAGTGTCCGCGGTGTGGTGAAAAGAGGGCAAGAGAGGAAATTAAAACAGAAGTGGATTTATAGTTAGAAAGAGTGCTAAAAAAGAGAGATTTTTTTTTTTTTTTTTTTTTTTCTGAAAAAATCCATAGATAAGACGCACCGTTATATAAGCCGCAGGGGCCAAAAAACGGGAAAAAAGCCGCGGCTTATAGTCCGGAATTTACGGTATTTAAAAAAGACACAATCATTCCCTAATCAAACTGTGTGTTTTTATGCAAATAACCACTATAGATGACAATAACAAAGGAAAAGAATAACATTTAGAATTTTGGATTGTTTACACTGACTTCAAGGCGGTTTAAATTATTTTTCGTGATGGTTCATCCATCCATGGATGTCATTATGCTGCTGCTGCTGTTTTGGTAAAAGTAATGCAAAAAAGTAGTGTAATAAGTAACAAGTTACTATACATACAGTAATATTGTAAAGTAACTTATTACTTTCAAATGAAAGTAACTAGTAATGTGTAGTATATTACATTTTGAAAGTAACTTGCCCAACACTGCATGTAACTAACATTAGCCCACAGTACCAGAGCGGACCATGATTACCCACAATGCCTTGCGCTGCCCCAGCTCTATTAGCCAGGACAAGGGCTCATGCTACATTTGAATGCATAAAATAAAGCTGATAATATACAATTTGATTATTTAAACGTCTAACCCAAAGTACATCACAAACAGACAGCCCTGCTTAATCCTCACAAAAAAACGGGTCCATTGGAGTGAATGGAGATGTTGCAACTCTTCTATTACATGTATATGGCTCTGGCGTTAGCTAATGATCACATGAGTGGGAAAGGCGGGGGTTCACCATGACATAACGGTGAACCAAATCGGCCATTATGGAGGGCCAAATAAAAAAGAAGCAGGTTTGAACCCATAGAGGGCACTCTCACTGCCTGAAAATGATAGTGTGTAGAATTCTAACAGTTTAGTCTCAAATGTGGAGATTCTGCCTAGAATCCTTCACACACCACCTTAAAAGCCATAAACATTGGTTAAAAGCTGAAAAGAAATGTGTTTTAGGGGTTAGTTACCCTTTAAATACATGAAATAAGGTCTGTGGTTAACAAAAGTTTATGGGGTTTTCGTTTGTGTTCAGCAAGATAATCTTCACAAACGAGGACCACTTTTATGACTTTTGAAACATTTCTGAAAATCGCATTTACGTTCTTTACTACTACGAAAATAGTAAGATCAGCATTGTCAGATAAAGTTGTTACCAGAAATGGTCAACAAATTAATTAATTGATGACCACTTGTCTTTTAAGGCGCATATCCAGTTTGTTTCAAAGAAGCTGAAACTTTTATTAGGTTTTTACTTTAGAAACAAGCCTTGCTTTTCTTTTTGTGTGAAGCGGCAACTGGTGGAGTCTACCTTTTTACCCTGTTATTGACTATGGTGATGTGTTGTATATGAATGCCTCTGCTCAGTGTCTCTACCTGCTGGACAGCGTGTATCATGGGACTCTGAGGTTCATTACAAACTGTTGCTCTCTTACTCACCATTGTATATTCTACTCAAAAGTGAATTGGCCTGCTTTATGTGCTTACTTGTCATCGCTCTTAAGCTTGAAATGTGAGAATTACAATCTCCATTCTCAGGACAGTCTACGATTTGCTGTTCTCAAAGTCCGACCTGAACTAGGGAAGAAAGCTTGTAGGTTTTCTGCACCCACTGCATGGAACAATCTACAGTCTGATCTTAAACTTCATAGCTTAGTAACCCTGAATGCTTTCAAAGCTATGGTGAAATCTATTGAAAACAGGCTGTCTCTATGCAAATGTTTTATCTGTTCATTTTAATGTTATTGAAATCTACGTGTTTGTGTTTTATGTTGAAACTTTGTGTTGCTGCTGTTCTTGGCCAGGTCTCCCTTGGAAGAGATCCTTGATCTCAAAGGGACAAACATGGTTAAATAAAGGCCAAATAAAATAAAATAAATAAAACTCTGTCCTCACTCTGGTTCTCTCCTGTTGCCAGTTGATGACAGGAGAGCATGTAGGAGCGCTGGCCATGAGCGAACCCAATGCTGGCTCTGATGTCGTGTCCATGAAACTCCGAGCCAAGAAGGAAGGTGAGAAGCCACAGAGTGTGATACATTCATCTGCATTAGTGCCTTTCACTGCCTTATATCAAAATCATGACACATTGTATACAGATGCTGATCAAAATCATCTCACTCGACTGACTTGTTTTTGACAGAAACATTGCTGGCAATTGGTCCTTTTCACAACAAATATTCCTTTGGCGAATGCAGCTCCAGTTCAAGAGGGAACAACACACATACACTGACTGCACTGCCAGATTTTTCAGTATGAGCAGTATACTACTGTAGAGACTTGAAATTTGGCTTGGTGTTTTCTTCAAGCAAGACTTGAGCTAAAGCAAGACTTTAGTACGGATTGCAGCATTTGTTACTTTGTGTTAAAGGCTGGTTAAAAGTCATTGGAATGTTCATAGCATTGGCTACTATAACAGCTTTGTGTTTTTCATATAGCCTGATAAGAGAATCGGTTAGGCAGCCCATCCCATTGTCTGGTACATGGCTCAGGGACAGAAAAAAGTTGTGTTTCCAAACTTTCCATCTACCAGCATGTAGTTAAATAGGGCTGACCGCAAAAAAATTGAAGTTTCGAAGCTTCAATCGTTGCCATGGTAATGGATGTCCAAATCAGCAGTCAAATGCTTTGTTGTTGTTTTTAACCCCCTCCTCCTCCTCCCCTCTCACTTTCTCTCTCCACATGCACAGCCAGCTATCATGAGGTGTAGCTTCAGCTATCATGAGGTGTAGCTTCAGCTATCATGAGGTGTAGCTTCGTCAGACAGTCTCTAGTTTCCTGGCTGGGCGGGGTTCTTCGGGCCAACACCTAAGCGTAGACCTCAGCACAAAATGTATTGATTTCATTAGTTAGTGAACCTGTTCGTATTTGTGTTTTTCTAGCCTCATTCCCTTACACAAATACACAGTGACTACGTTTACATGCACACCATATTCCAGTTTTTGCCCATATTCGGAAAATGACAATATTCCGACTAAATGAATAATCCACTAATATTCCCGTTTACATGCAGCTGTAGCTCGCCCTCCCAGGTGGGGGAAGGAGAGAGAGAGATGCAGGTAGAATCAGCTGAGTTTTGTTGTGTTCAGAACAAACAGAGGAGCCCTGACTGTATTCTTACCAGCGTCATCTGGTCCATTTCAGGAGCTTGCTGCTGAAAAGTTTGGCGTTGCGATATCCAAGTTTTTCATATTAAACGTAGGCTACGTTGTTAAACCAGAGTCAGTTATAAGAGATGCGTCATCTTCCGTGTTTCTCATCTCCTCCCAATCAGAAATGTAGGCTTTCCTTTTCGCATGCGACAGATGATGGATTATTTGATTATATTGCGTCTTCTAGCGCTTCTAGCATCAGCTGACCGCAAACAGGTAAGATGCGTCGCAAACTGCCACGCAATAAATTGAGACACATATTCCGAATGCGCTGTATACATGATCAAAGAATCCTCCTAAAACCCGAATAATACTGGAATAACCCACATTTCTTAATCGGAAAATGCTAAATTCGGTAAAAGGGCAAATTCGGAAAATGCAACTGGAATATGCTGTTTACATGACCCTTATCAAATTCAGAATATTGTCATTTTCCGAATAATAGTGGAATATTGTGTGCATGTAAACGTAGTCACTGCTGCATATATCGGTACCATTTTGAGTTGATTCTGCTTAGATGAGATCAGCAATTTGTATCACGTAAATTCAGATTCAGATCCCTACTGCTGCACTGGGGTGGGAGGGTGGGCTGAGCATGCAGGTTGTGATGGCAGCCAACCAAGGAAACCAACAAAAGAAAAAAGGCTGAAAGCTACTAAATGCTTAAAGCGACTGAAAATAATGAATGGAAATACACAAACATCAATTTCAGATCATCACTGAACAGGAAAAGTATGAACAACACCCTGGAGGCAGCAAGAGATGAAGAGAGGGGGCAGATAAATTACAACATAAGAAGGTTTCAGAAAGTGACAGAAGAAATCAATGAAATCAACAAGAGAATCACCTGACTTTTGAGAAAGGCAAAGAAAAATGAAGAGCAAACATGGACAAGCTTTACTTTGTTCGTCAGATAACTCTTCAGCTTGGAGAATGCTGGATAACTGACAGCAGCAAAGCAGAAGACTGAAAGCCACCTCGAGAAGACAGCTACAGAAATGTACAGCCGTGTTCTGTTTCCCAAGGGAGCCAGCATCTCAATCATTGAGATGTGATGATCGCCTGTTGAAATGGAGGGAGGTGGAGACATGGTGAGACATGGAGGAGTGTCATCAGCTTTAGGGCCTGATCCCTTACTGGCTGTCCATGTAAATATTGATGTTGACGCTATTGTGGATTGTAAGGCGGATTATAGTGGAGTTGTAAGTGATGTATGCTGGTGGTTAGAGAGACAGAGGTGGTTCAGCGATGACCGAATTGATTGTTGAGCCTTCTGAAGATGCCATGAGACAAAACATTGTACTGGAAGATGCCCATTAAATAACCTCAGACACATGGCTGCACTCACCTTTCTCTTTTTAACCTGCGAATAATGTGTCTGAGTAAATGCTTATACTTGTACAAGGTTATGGCGTAAGGCAATGAGTCCCAAAGTGTGGGCCGTGAAGGTACTGCAGGTGGGCCGTGAGACCACTGCGCGAGACGCATACCTGCCAACACTCCTGATTTTCGCAGGAGTCAAATTGCTGTAGCGGGCTGAGTTGTAAAACAAGAGGTGAAGTTCCTGGTATCATTATGAAACTAGAAGACCTAAGGCATCCATTGATTTGGTACATGAACTTGCTAACTTGTTGGGAAGGGGGCTAAATAACGCTCCAAATGTAGGCAACATTTTGGCGAGGGAAAAACTATTTCAAAGGGGTCCCCTGACCCTCAAGATATCTGAATGAAAATTGGTTCTATGGGTACCCATGAGTCTCCCCTTTGCAGATTTCAAAGTGGGCAATGGCATTCTTAAAGGGATAGTTCACATTTTTCAAAGCCTAGGACTATTTGCTACTGATGCACTATTTGCTACCAATGATGATGTTGATTAGTAGAGTTCTTTCCCAATTCCCAATCCTCATAGTAGCTCTGGAAATGTGGGCAAAAATGAATGCAAGGTCAACGGGGTCACTCTCCTGTATGTACAGGTGACTGAAGCTCACTGAAATTTACTTTGTGTTGGACTTGCCCTTCCCTGTACTTGGACTTGCCCTTCCCTGTACAGTTATTGGCTGGACATTTTTAAATCAATTTCAGACTGTACTGGGACCCAATTTGAACCAACAGCTATTACAGCATTGTTTGGGGTTCTGCCTCACACTCTGCCGCTTCCAAAATATAAAGCAGACTTTGTTGCTTTTGTAACTTTATTAGCTAGACCAGTGGTTCCCAACCTTTTTTGTGCCGTGTACCCCTTGAGCTGTTTTGCCATGCCAAGTGTACCCCCTGACAGCGTGTTGATGATTCTCCCAAATTTGTTCCATTAATCTCATTCAACTTTTACTATCCAACACAACTGATTATTAAATTAAAACAATATAAAATTAAAATCGTTTTGAATGACTCCCCTTTAATACAAATAGCTATACACTTATTGAGAATGAACAAAATATTATATATAGCCTATATAGAGATAGATATATTCAGACTCACACAGTAACAGTTTCAACTATTTTTATTTAGTCACTTGGCACCTTTAAAAAGACACCTGAGCTAGTTTGTCTTTCATAAGCTTTGACAGTTCTGGGGACAGCTGTTACCAGGCAAAATATCACACATAAGATAAGTAGATCCAAAAAGCAAAAGTTCAAATCAGTGCACATCACACAAAAATAGCACACAAAAATAGCACACATATTAGATCCAAAAGGCAAAAGTCCAGTGCACATTTCCCAGTTCAGGATATTCCCTTTCAACCTCACAGCAAAACACTGCCAAGAATGCGACAACTGAATATTAAACTAAAATCATTTGAATGACAAAACTCTTATGATTCAGTTATTTGGCAGCTTTAATGAGACACCTGAGCTTGTTTGTCTTTCATAAGCTTTGATAGTTCTGGGGGCAGTGTGGCAACAGCTGTTACCAGACTGTTCTCCACATTCAGTCTGTTCCTCTGCTTGTTTTTGATGTGGGTCAGAGCTGAGAAGGTCACCTCACACATATAAGTAGATCCAAAAGGCAAAAGTTCATTCAGTGCACATTTCCCCAGCTCAGGATATTCCTTTTCAACATCACACCAAAACTCTGTCAGTGACTTTTCAGCATGTGCCATCTTCACCCCACGATCAGAGGACATGTTAGGGCTGCTCGATTATGGCAAAAATCATAATCACGATTATTTTGATTGATATTGAGATCATGATTATTTGACACGATTACTCATTGACATTGAGAACATCATGAATTTATTGAACATTTACACTGCCTTTTTATTTAACATTGGATGTCTTTGGATTTTAGATATAATTGAAAATAAATAAGTGAAAATAAATAATACAAGTGCAAAGATTTACAAATAAAATAAAAACTAAAATAAATATACAGTATAGGCCTACTATGTTGCAGTGAACTGCCACAACCAACTGCAACTATCTACATTCAATATGTTGGTAAACATGAACTAGTAGTCCTTAAACCTCAAAACTAACCAAATGAGAACACTAGTAACGTTCGTTTACATTACATTAAATTACTCATTTGGCAGATGCTTTTATCCAAAGCGACTTACGTCGTTTAGGTTCATAATAGGCTATTGTTAATGTTTATCTGTGAGCTCGTTAGCTGTTGAATATGCGGTCGCATTGTAAAGAGTGTCCTGAATCGATGACTGTATGCGGTGGCAGTAACTAGATGGGGCTTTGTATTTTTGTTCGTTTGGTGTTTATTGCTTGGTCATAGACCACTTTGTGAGTGGATTTCAAGTGATAGGTTGTGTTGCGGAGTGCTGCCACGACCGCGGCGCGCATATCTTGCACTGTTTGTTCCAAGTCTGTGGCTGTGATTGACAGGTGGGTCAAAACTCGCATCGCAATTCCGTGCTGTATATTCGCATCGCTCTTGATGTGTGGACCTTTAAACTCGGCGAAACCATAGTGTTTCCACCCCACATACGTTGTTTTACCTCTCCTCTCGACCAGCGGCTCTCTTTCTGTGACTTCTCTCATCTTATTCTTGTGCTACTACGGAAATAAGCGGGGAGGAGAAGTGCAGTGGCTCTCTGTTCACATGACAGTCATTCCCAACTCGAGCGGTGTGTGTGTGTGTTTTGGGCTTTGGGGGAGGGGCCGAGCACACTGCTGCAAAGGAAAGGGTGCGCTCGATTTACAACACAAGACAGAACGAGAGTGACAAGAGCCGCAAAATCGTATTAATCCTCAATCTTTCCGCGTACCCCCTGCAATGTGCTCGCGTACCCCTAGGGGTCCGCGTACCCCCGGTTGGGAAACACTGAGCTAGACGTCTGATTTTGCTTAGGTGGAAGTCAACTGCACCCCCCTCTCATTCTGCATGGATCAGGGACATTCTTTATTTTGTTAAAGTTGAAAAAATCAGGTGCTCTGTAAATGGCTCACTTGCCAAATTTGATCAAACCTGGGGCTAGGGCTGCACGATATTGGAAAAAACTGACATTGCATTATTTTTTTATTCTGCGATATATATTGCGATATGAAAAAATACAGGAATTTTCACCAAAAGTCTTGAATAGGTATATCAAGCCTTGCTCATTTAAGAAGGTGGCCTAGTGGGTAACGTGCACGGTTGACGTAGTAGGAAGTTAGTGTGTTTTTAGCCACAGACAGGGTGAGTTGCAGGATCCTAAGTGAGTAAAAGTACTATAGTTAGTAGGAAAAGAGCTTAGAACGTAACAGAGAGGGCATGCATTACTGTATGTTATCAGTTAATTTGCCTTACTTGACATTGCATGCTCTGCGATGTGACTATTGCGCATGTGCACATTGCGATGACGATGCTGAAACGATATATTGTGCAGCCCTACCTGGGGCCCCTTTTTTACACACGTTAAAAAGTTGGAGTTTACTGCCATTCCAGAGTAACAGTCTTTCATGCACAGATGGTGGGTTTGGTTTTATGTAAATTTAGTATAGATTTTTTTTTTTTTCCTTTTCTTCTTGGTGACCAATATGTACGTTTTGTGTTGTTTGTTTGTGTTGGTGTTGTTTTTTATGTTTCCGTCACTGGATTGTGCAAGATTTCGTTCTGCATACTATATTTGACACAATATCAAAGCGTGACAAATGACCATTTGAACACCTGTATGTTGTTGAAAAACTAATAAAAAAATCTGAGGGAAAAAAAAGAAAAAAAGAAATTTACTTTGTGTGCACTGTGGATGACATTTTAGTGAGTACCCCTATGTTTGTGAATGGCTGGTGTACAGAGTTTTATGGCTGGTGTAAGGGAATTTATCCAGAGTATTTGAAGTCTATTCTTTAATTCTGTTCTTGTTCTTCTTGCATTCCTGGTCATTTCTACTTTGTTTCTGTATTGTTTTTCTACAGGAGACTACTATGTTCTGAATGGCAACAAGTTCTGGATCACAAACGGGCCGGATGCCGATGTCTTAATTGTTTACGCCAAGACAGACCCTGAGGCCTACCAAAAAGGCATCACAGCTTTCATTATTGAAAAGGTCAGTACCATCAAGTGCAGCTGTACCAAGCCCCCAGGAATAGCGCTGGGCTGTGAAGCCATTTGAACATGGTGGCGAAGCTCTGTATTGCAAGTCACGTGACACCATGCAGCCCAGAAAGGAAAATTCCCATCCACTTGCATGGGGACCCCGGCAGCTGTTAAACCCAGGGACTTTTTTCCGGGTGTCACTCAAAGTATAAAACGACTCTTTTAATTATCAAAAAAAAAATATGGGGTATTTTTTCTTCAGAAGCCACTAAGAGCCGTATACGGGTGTATTTTCTTCTTTTAATACATTCATGGGTGGGAGGGGTGGGAGACGTCATGGAATACGTCATGGCACACATGCGCACTTCGCTTAGGCCGCATGGTCAGGAACCAGGAAGAAACCCCCCCCATGATGACTTCATGCGCCAGTGAGCAGCCTCCGTCCGGATGCATGGGTGGGCGTGGCTCATCCCCTATCCAGTTCTTTTAATACGTCCATGAGCTGTACAGTATCTCTGATGTTGTGGTTAAGACCAGCCTTGCTTCAGGACTCACATGGTGGCATTACATGAGTCATGACACACTGTTTTGGTCTGTTTCTGGGTTGTGACTCCGCTCTGCTATCCTCCTGTTATTTTTACAACGGTGCCTGCTAGCTGAGCGTGGTCATAAGGAGGCATTTTCTGTTGAGTCAGTCACTCAGTCAGTATGGAGCACTTAGTGAGGTATTGGCACAAATTCCTGTGAGTTGGTACATCGCAGAGACATCAAATTTGGCCCAATGACAGATACTGTATTGGTAACCATTACTAGCTCCAGAAATATTTCCTTAATCGGCCTAATGGGGGTGCTGTAGTTAAACGTTAAGATTTCAGACTTTTAACGGGCTGTAACTTCCTCACTGTAAGTCAGATTTTCATTAAACGTTTTTCCCCATTTTCAGCTGAATTTGCTCTACAAATTTCCCTCATGGACTCTCAAGGTCTGCCTGGAAAGTTTTTGAGATATTTTGAAACTTCACATTAAATTTTTTGAAAGGTTGTTGTTATTTACTGTTGTTTTGAAGATATACATCTTTACATTAGTGAAAGAGCATGGCCTGTCTGCTAAATTGTCATAACTCCATGACCGAATAGCCAATCATCACAAAACTTTATGAAGATGTTCAGATATCATGAATGACCATCTGCATAGCTGTTTTATGATTGAACAGTAGGGGGCACTACAAATGCCAAAAAACGGTATGATGATGAAATTGCGTGAAATTTAGTATGCATGTTCAGGGAGGCTGTACTAGTCAAAATAAGATAAGACGTTTTGTCAACATTGGTGAAAGTGGGCGGGGCATATGGTGTAATCATCATCGTCATCATATATGAAAGGGAGTAAGTGGGCTCTTTTTGTTTCAATATTTGTCCCACATTGGATGAGGCCTTTTACATGCGATTAGGCTGAAACTTTCAGGAAGTGTAAAGAGCACGGGTCACGTGCGGGTGACCTGACAGAGTGGATTTTTTGATTAGGTAATTGCCCTAATGTGGTCACTCGAGCAATTGTTATGTCATCAGTGAGTGATGTCATCAGTGATGCGAAGTTGAGCAATTGTGCACTGCGCATGCCAATAGGGCAGGCGAGACCATGCAGAAGCCAAGCTGCGGGCGAGGCCACACAGCGGCTGAGCTGCGTAAGCGAGCTGTTCGCGTAGCGGGCGAGCCTAGGAATCGAGCGCTGCCTAGTAACATATAACAGCCGCAGCAGTATGTTACATCTACTTTTTAGGTTTTGCCGTTGTCAACACCAAATTTGGTATAGGCGCCGTGGGCCTGTACAGGGTCTGTACTTTGTAACAGTAGTGTGTGTGTGTGTGTGTGTGTGTGTGTGTGTGTGTGTGTGTGTGTGTGTGTGTGTGTGTGTGTGTGTGTGTGTGTGTGTGTGTGTGTGTGTGTGTATGTGTATGTGCGTGCGTGCATGCGTGTCCCCTGTAGGGAATGCCAGGGTTCTCCACAGCACAGAAGTTGGATAAACTCGGCATGAGGGGGTCCAACACCTGCGAACTGGTCTTTGAAGATTGCAAAGTCCCAGGTGTGTGGTGTGTGTGCCATGTATGCACCTGTGTAAAGTAGGACAATCCAGAGACCAGTACTACATTTTTTGTGGCTCATTCTCTTGCATGGGTGTTGCATGATCTGTTCTCTTGCATGTGTGTTGCGTGATCCATGTGTAAACTTTACTTTCCTCAGTTATTTAGTAGGTCTCTGTTTTATTGTGATGTGAAGTGTTTTCTATTTGTTTTAGCGGGGAACATCCTTGGTCCTCTGAACAAAGGTGTGTATGTGATGATGAGCGGCCTGGACCTGGAGAGGCTGGTACTTTCCTCAGGACCTATTGGGTAAGTCCATACTTGGGCTAGGCAGAGGATGGCTTTGAATGACCCGAGGTGATCTTGTATTATGGATCCAGACATGTTAACTTGATTCTGTTCAATCAAGGCGTCTGTTTTCTCTGGCATGTTTAGCTCCTGTTTTGCATAATACTACTATCCCCTTGGTTGCCTGAAGCAAGCCCCCTTCATCACTCATTCAGTTGTGTTCCTATTTGCTTATGAACTATACCTATGGGTTTTTTGCACCTGATGAGTCTGGTTCAGGTTTTCTCCAAGGAGGCAATTAGACCATGTCAGCATCACGTCCACTGATTAGACTTTGTGCACTGGACTGGAGCCAAGCAGCGCTCTCATGGTACCTACATGACCAAAGCCCTGTTTAAGTTTCATGTCAAGTCCTTTGTTATTGTAATTGGTAAGAAATGGTCTAGCGGGAGAGTTTAGACATCATTAGTACAGGGCAAGATCTAATCACTGTTGGATTAATTTGATAAAAATAGCAAAATATCCATATTAGGAAAGCAGCCTCAAAGATGGTCACACCAGATCCATGAATTGCAGAATTCACAACATTGGCATTATTACAAAAAATTGCACTTCAAGGAACTGCATCCAGTCCAGACAAAAGCCATGGTGAATGGGAAAGTGTCGTTTTCCGTTCTGTGTGTGTATTGTCCTGTGATGGAAATCAAACATTATTTTGCACACTGCAATTTTTTAAATGTGTTAGTTAATGTCGCAATTACTATTGGTTGAGATTTTAATCACAAATTCCTCTTTATTATCACTTTTCAGCATCATGCAGGCAGTTATGGACTTTGCTGTGCCCTACCTACATGTCAGAGAAGCTTTTGGACAAAAGATTGGACACTTTCAGGTTTGAACTGCACTCCCCACTTTGTGCAATCAAGTCAGATTTTTAAAGTCAAATAGATATAAATATATTTAATAGATAATGTTTCAGGTTTAAAGACGAGAGCACTTACAAATTTAACTTGATTTGAGTGACATTTTTCTTTCTCAGTGTGTTAAATGTATTCATCTCATTGACAGCTGATGCAAGGCAAGATGGCTGACATGTACACCAGGCTGAGCTCCTGTCGGCAGTACGTGTACAACGTTGCCCGAGCTTGTGACAAAGGACACTTCAGCTCCATGGTGAGGGGATTTGTTCCAACCGCTTATCTTTACTACTCTTTTGTCAAAGTTTGATGTTGTTGATTAGTACCACTACCTTCTGTAGAAAAATAATACTCAAATGTCATTAGTAAGGATCTAGTTGGCACAACGATTTATTTGAGACACAAAGAGATACGTTTGTGTGCAGAGGAATTTTCTTGTTTTACAGGCTGTCTACAGATCCTTAAATGCAGTTAAACAAGTGCACTTTCAATTTGTAGGTGCTCTGCATGGGGGACACGTATTATTGTGTAGTAAGGAGTAAGTGAAATAAGAACTCCACCTGCTAACAGCAAAGTGCTGTGGTAGCACAGTTGTTGTAACTAAGAGAATCGCTGAACAAAATATGCAATTCATGCATTAACTGCTGCAGCAAAGACCCTGTCTATGCTTGTGCCTTCTACCATACTGCCTGGTGTATGAGCACACTGTATTTGCCTTGGCTCTGTCTGCATGGCCTAAAGAGCGCAGACTGTAAATTAGAGCTGTGAATCTTCACTGGCCTCACGTTTCGATTACGATTCATCTGTCAACGATTCGATTTGATGATGATGCATGATGCATGATGCATCATGATCAATCAATCAATCAATCAATCAATCAATCAATCAGTTTAATACATGTCCCAGAAGGGCACTTTGGTTCACATCAGGCAGTAGTGGTTATTACAACATCATTACTAGTTTGAGAATAGTAATAAAGGCACACTTCAGAATTGTTGTAACATTATTACTAGTTTGAAAAAGTAATAAAGGCACACTTCAATATTAAACAATACATATACATTTGTTGCAATATGTACAGATTCCAAAAGACCATCTGCTGCCCTCAGCCGGGTCGCCGCGTGCGCAGCGCCACCGTTGCAAAAAAAGCGACTGCCTTGTTTGAGGGCTGAGTGCATTTTTCATTTGCATTTGATGCATCTTGATACAAAGTATCTCCGCTCCAAGTAACACGTCCTCAATTTTCTATATTATTATTGCACATGGCTACTTTTTCATCAATAATACAAGCAGTCAGCTAAACCCTTTTTTATTTAGAAAAGTGCTTTAAAATCTGAATGTCAACATTATTAAACATAAACGATTCAACAATTCATATGTCAACGATTGGAGTCGACTCCATGTCCGCATCGCGATGCATCCTAAAACGATTAATTTTGGCACCCCTACTGTAAATCCCCTAAGCACTGTGCATTGCAAAAAGCGTTAACACACACCATATGTGCACACACACCATTATGTACCATTATGTGGATGTACGTGCACGCACGCACGCACGCACACGCACACGCACACACACACACACACACACACACACACACACACACACACACACACACACACACACAGAGAAACATGTACACACTACACACACAGCCTGGCTCTTATTGAGGTGCCCCCCTGAGCTAATGGCGCCTTTAGGCCATCATCAAGTTTTAGAGGTCTTAAAATTAATTTGGGGGAAATGTTGCTACCTGAAAAAGATGGCTCTATCCTAAAAGAAGTATGAAACAATTTTATTTTGTCAATGGTCTTAAGAAGACTTAAATTTAATAGTGACCTGTGACATGTTTTACATATATGTTAAAGGATGGGTTTTCCGTGGGGAATATGAATATATATTAAATCTCACGCCCCTAAGGTTTTCGAATCCGTTGAAATTTTTGAAATTGGTGGTTTACTCACAGAGATATCAACCGAAATCCACTCTGTGTGTGTGGGGGGGGGGGGGGGGGTGGTGGGGGGGAGGTGCGGGTGCGGGGACTCGAAATACTACATTTCCCACAATGCACTGGGCTCGCGTGGCCTTCGTTTTCATGCCCACCCCTCAGGCATTTGGCTGATATCAAACTCCAGTAGGTGGCGGTAATGCACATATATGTTTGCCAACCGCCATAAAACTCAAAGAAGAAGAAGGCTTCGACAATAAAAGATACAAAGAAGAAGAAATAAATCGAAAATAAAATTGCCTCCAAATTGCACCAAATGTAAACGGTAGTATATATGTCAGGAGATGTCTTCATAAAAAAAATTCATGCATTTTAAGGCATTTTCGTAGGAGTTACGCGCATCTGATGTTGTAACTATTTTCTGTAAAAATGTGTAAAAACGGGTACATTGCTCAGCGTTGATTTCGTTACTTCAACCCACCTACTACTAGATGTAAAATTTGACGATCTTTCCAATGCCGCCAGTCCCGTGTCTATTAGTGCTTCCGTTCCCGAGATATGGTCTCTTTGCAAGGAACTATGGGAAGCTAATATTAGCTACAGCAGGCTAGGCGGTTGAAAAAGATGGCTGCCTTTTTGTTTTTGTCAAGGCCTCTAAAGGGGCGTGGAGGACCTCTAGAGGCGGGACCATGGCCAACAACAGTTGTAATTCATAGGTGTACGACTTCCGCAAGGCGGGGGGTGTCATGGAAATAATGTGATAGATGCTTGGCATCTATCACATTTGCATGGCAGTGAATATCCAATTTCAAAAATTTCAACGGATTCGAAAACCTTAGGGGCGTGAGATTTAATATATATTCATATTCCCCACGGAAAACCCATCCTTTAAGTACAGTAAGAGCAGGTGTCAGATGGTATATAGGGCTGTTATTCCCTTTTTCCATATTACATTTTGTGGGGGGTTGGCATTACATTTATTATAACTTGCACAATCTGGGAACCCATAGGTTTAAAAAAAAAAAAAAAAAAACTCTGGGGGCAGCCAATGTCAATGTGGTGCAACAGGAACTCAAGAGGCGCGGTCGGCAGCAGAAGAAAATCCCTTTCCGCTCCCTGCAAGCTCTGCCATTGGCTCCAACCGACCGGCTCTGCCCATTAATGGATTATTTTCCGCTCGCTGCGTGTCGCTCTCAAATCCGTCCGTCGCTATGAAACAACAAAAACAACTCTAGTTCGTTGCTAGTAGCAAGTAGCAACTTGCTATACACTGAAAATGGTAAGTTTTGACTACACACCGGTCACGTTCACTTCATTTTGATCGGGTAAAGCGCAGCATGCGTGCGAGCGCTGTTACACCCCTTTTGACGGAGCCTGCCGACAGATTTTCGATGCAAGTCAAAAGTCTGTCTCAACTTGCATTACAAAGGTTTTAAAATGTTTAATGAAACCTGCAGACTGTGTTTTAAATCACCTATTCATTCTACACAAACCTGACACTGTCTTTGTCAGCATCATATTTTACTTTTCCCTACACCGTACTGACTGAATCCCATGCTGGTCTTTTTTTTGCCACTGCGTACAGTAGCTGTATTGACTTGTGTCGTCATTGCAGGACTGTGCTGGAGTGATCCTGTATTGTGCTGAGAATGCCACTCAGGTTGCTTTGGATGGCATTCAGTGTCTGGGTAAGTGCCAGCAAACTTCATGGCTCAAATGAAAAAGCACCAGGGACTTAGGCTGAAGCCAACTTCCATGCTTGTGTCAATATAGGGAAGGCTTGTTACTCCTCATTCATTCAATCAAAATGTTTGACAGATATGAATTACTTTTTTTTAGAAATATACTAATAACAAGCATTTTTTTACCGAGGGTATAAATAGCTTTCTTCATTTATGTTCTTGTTACAATGCACACAGATCCTGGGTGTGGACACGGGAGATAAAAACTAATAATAATAATGTATTTTGAAGCTACAATTTATTATAGTCCATACCCAGGGATGTGCGTGCCACAACTCTGCACAGCCCAGCCAAAAATGATAATAAACAGCTTAAAGGAGAATTCGTTTTTTTTGTTACAACCTGGACCTTATTTTCAGCTTAGTTTATGTTAAACTACGGTAGTCACCCAGAACAGACATTTCTCAGATTGATGCAGTATTGAGCTAGAACGTGCCGCGCAACAGCCTGGAACAGGCATGTTGCAACTGTGCATGTACGTCCTGTAAAAAACTTATTTTCTGTCATGCACCGGCTTAGTGTCCTCTAGTAAGAGAGTGGCGTCAGCGGAGGACCAAAATGCAAGAATCATTAGCCAATGAACAGCCAGGAATGGGTCTCGCGCTACTTTTGCATGCTAAAATAAAGCCGATAATGTACAATTTGATTCATTTCAAGGGATGAAAAACCCTTTCAAAGTACAACACTGTCTATTTTGATGCAACTCGACAGTGCTGCTTTTTTTTACTGAAGAGTTCCACTTTCTACTTCCTGGAAAAAAACTGGTCCATTGGAGTGAATGGAGATGTCGGAACTCTTCTATTATACGGCTCTGCACCGGCTCATATCCTTATTTTATCAAAGAGACGGAACTGGGAGCGCCTCTATTGACCTCCTTTTGCTTTCTGATCCCAGATCAGGACTGTGTGTGGGACCTGAGTCTCGCCAGAGTCTCACAACAGTTGAGAGTTCAGCTGAGGTGGATCAAGCCACCTTTGGAGTAAACAGCGTAGGATGACTGCATATTTAACAGATTTTGTGAATATTGACAATGCCAATGCATTTGGATTCGATGGTCGCCCGTATTTATTTGAGCCGGACTAACATTATAAGGATTAGGGATGGGCACAATTAATCGATGATCGATAATTGAGAGATCGTTAAGAATCACATCGATCATGTGGAATTTTGATTGCATTCAATCATTCATTGATTCATTGATTCATTGCATAGCAAACATGAAGAGAGCCAGAGGAAGTTTTGTGTGGGACCAGTTTGAGTTAAGATGACTTAGCTCACTCCATCCACTGCAATGCCGTGTATAAATACAATACAGTCACTTCAACAACATACATCCCTCCCTGGTGTAACATTTCACTAGCACTGCATGTCTGCTTGGTATAGTCCGCTACATGCAGCCAGCAGACCTGCAGTGCATGTACGCTACACAACGAACCCTCAACCTACCATCACTGTGTTAGCACAGAGGGAGATGAGACCCAGGCGATCTGCAAACTGATCGAGGTGGATATACTGTCCTGTAAGTATTGTTGAGGGCAACGGTTTTCGCCACCTGGTCAATGTGATTGAGCCAGCATATCACATTATTTTCTGCCATAGGCATTTTGTATTAAAAAAAAAACGATTAATCGATAATTAATCATTAAATCTTCCAGATGATCGATTATGGAGATTTATTCAAATGCCCATCCCTAATACGGATTACACACTGAAGACGGTACCTTTTATCTCTACCAATGTGGCGGACAGGTGACAGAGACGGGGTGAGCAGCACGCTGCAACAACGTAAATACAGTGTTGATTTCACACAGCCTGTGAAAGCCGTGATTATTACGCCTCGCCTCCTGTGTAAAAGTCACAGGGATGGAATGGCGAGTCATTTTGTTACACCTTTCGTTCTGCCAATGGAGGTAGTATCCGCCCCAAATCCATAGGCCATTCTAGGCTTTCCAAACAGCGGTTGCATCATCACGGTCCAAAGTGGACCCCGACCGGGGGGTATCAGACAAAGACAAAGGACAAAGAAATGTTGTACATTTTAAAGTAAAATGCATTAATCTGGTGCACTCTGAGAGCAAAATGAAGAGGTTAGTAGATCTATGAAGAACACAATGAATCGAGAAATTGCATTGAATAATGTTGAATACAATGAAATATAGATATCTACGACACATAATATATATATTCGATTAGATTTTGTTTAAATAGACAAGGGGGTGCACGTGCATCCAGTGCACCAATGTAAAATCGCCAGTGCCCGAATCGACATCTGTTTAAAAGGGTACACCGCGGGAAGACGGGAATCTCAGCTCATTCATTAAAAAATTATCTTCTTTACACTTCTTTACACCAATATTGCGGGATTTCTGTGTAAAAAGGGCTAGAGTCTCTATGATATAATATGCCGCTGCGTGGCAGAAAATAAGCTTTTTTACAGGACGTACTGTACATGCATGGTTGCAACATGCCCCTACAGTCTCTGTTCCAGGCTGTTGAGCGCGCATCCTTGCTCACTACTGCATCAATCTGAGAAATGATTGTTATGGGTGACTAGTTTAACATAAACTAAACTGAAAATAAGGTCCAGGTTGTAAAAAACCCCCAACAGATTTCTCCTTTAAATTAGCGGAAATGGAAAAATCAGCTTTGTCAGTCCCTGCCTAATGCTCAATACCCATGTGGAGTTGATTGGGGGGGAAATGGATGCAGACAGATGGACAGAGTTTTCCTCATTTTGTGTGTCCATTTCCCCCCACATTTAAGATGTTTGTGAGCATTCTTCTGTGCAGTTTCCCCCTGCCACCCTGCATTTACCACATTTATTTTGAAGATTATGACTGGACGTATCTGTTCATTGGCATGGCTTTTATTTTGAAACGGGCCCTCCATCCGGACGTTCTGCATGTCGGTCTCTGTGACTTGACCGTGGAGCGTAAAACCAAGAGGGATCATGAAAGTCAGATTAGCTGATAGGAGAGCTTCTTGTCAGACGGTCTGTGGCCCCACGCACGCACACACACACACACACACACACACACACACACACACACACCTTGCTCTCTCTTCTGTGTGCCTTACACACCCTCCTCATCCCTCCCTCCTACAAAGCACTCCTGCTTGGATAACTCCCCCACAGCCAAATTGCACCAAGGTGAACTCCGTGCACGAGAATGCTCATAAACGGATTACATTTAGGGAAATGGGGGGGGGTGGGGGTCAGCTTCATCAGTCCCTGCCTATGCCAATGCTCAGTGTCCATGGGCAGTTTCAGATTGATTGGCTGACCAGTTGGGGAGATAAATGGATTCAGACGGAAGGGAGGAAGCAAGGATGGACGAACGGACACAGTTTCCTTCATTATAGTACGATAGAGGGCATGAGGTGGTATTGTGTGCATACAAGATAGACCTCATGCCTCATTTTGATTCAATTAAGTGCACAAGAGACATATCGTTCCCTTGTTTTGGTTCATTGGTGCCCTCATTTTCATTATCTTGCGCCCAAAATTAAAAGGATTGTGTAAACAAATTAACATACATATTAGTTAATAAAATGTGCACCTTTTTTCTGATTGTGTGCTCAATTTAGCTACTTCCAACTGATTTCACTCACTTGTTGTAATTACTGTAGTTGATTTTACTTGATTGCATTAATTTAGTGTAATCAGCATCATATTTTGTTGAATGAATATATATTTAGTTGAATGAAGTTTTGATTAAGTGTAATTTAATTAAATTTAACTGAAGGTGGAAGACAAGGCATTGCGTACTGACAATACCCCTTACTGTTAGTGTGAAACTGACAAGGATATTGAGCTAGTGGGCTTTATCGTCATTGTCAATATACAGACTTGAGGGACATTGACATTTTTCACAGCAGCCACTTTATATCTAAAAGGCAGGGTAAACACAGGTGCAACCAAAACATTAATGAGGGTTTCCAACTTCCAATCCATTTAGGTTTTCCAGTGCTGGGGCCCTCATTAATGTTTTGGTTGGACCTGTGTTTACCCTGCCTTTTAGACACAAAATGGCCGCTTTGAAAAAGGCCCGCATCAGTCAACAAACAAGCTCTCCAACACCAACAAGGGTTTGGTCGAGTTACACTGCATCTATATCTGAACTTATTAAATGTTTACGTTTTACATAATTTTGTATCTCCACAAATTTAATCATCTCAAGTCCACATTTTATATATCGTGCACACAAGTTAATACTTTATCTCGAAACTCCTTTCCTCCTCTCCAAGACTGTAACTGCACGTTAACGTGCTCATTTTGTTGGTCATGTTCTTATTCAAGTTTGGGCCTTGTGTTAGCTCATACTTAATCACTGCCTTATCCTGTCAACAGGTGGGAATGGCTACATCAATGACTACCCCATGGGCCGATTCCTACGGGACGCCAAACTGTATGAAATCGGCGCAGGCACAAGTGAGGTACGCAGGCTCATTATTGGACGAGCCTTCAACTCTATGTACAAGTAGGCGGAGCTGGGAATTGGCGAACACTCACTACAGACTGATCGGCTTGCCAACGAGAAACACACACACACACACACACACACACACACAGACACACACACAGACCAAGGGCCTTATATGAGTGTGTTGCTGCTGTTGTCACAATGTTGCTGACTTCTCATACATTTAACACCAATGTCACATGGATTGAATGATGGGTCATACTGTATGTATCTTTATTCATAGAGAGTATACTCTGTCATACATGGCAGAAACATAGGGGCAACCAGGGAAACGTTATTCGATCTAGTGTTTAACAGCCGACTGTTGATCACAATTGACTACCGTAATTTCCGCACTATAAGCCGCACCGGAGTATAAGCCGCAGCAGCAAAATTGCCTGTTTGTTACATATATAAGCCGCACCGGACTATAAGCCGCAGGTGTTTTAATGTTTTTTTTTTTTTTTTTTTTTTATTGTGTTTTAATGTTTAATTACCATATGTAAGGGTTCATGCACAGAGGGGATTGTCGGGAAAGAGATGGCTGTTTGAGGAAGCTCCCATTTATTAACATTTCAACAAAACAACATAACACAACACCACCTGTGTTTTTTTTTACAGTGCACACAGTGTCCGTGGTGTGGTGAAAAGAGGGCAAGAGAGGAAATTAAAACAGAAGTGGATTTATAGTTAGAAAGAGTGCTAAAAAAGAGAGATTTTTTTTTTTTTTTTTTTTTTCCCCCCCCCCGAAAAAATCCATAGATAAGCCGCACCATTATATAAGCCGCAGGGCCAAAAAACGGGGAAAAAGCCGCGGCTTATAGTCCGAAATTTACGGTAATTCTCTCCTATATTTTCTCATCTTAGATTTAGCATAAGTGCCCTTGATGACAAATAATTATGCTATCACATTTTCAAACTGTAATTTGAGCAAAAGCCACATGATAAGCGCTGAAATGCCAGCTGCTTTCTCAGCAATAAAAGGACTACCGGTATTCATGAGCAGTCACTTACAAATCGGGCAGCATCATAGATTTTCCTCTTGATGTGATGAAATGAAATTAGAGCTTGGAAATTACTGATGCTGCTTTGCATACAGTAGGACCATATACAGTACTTTATTGCAAATCACTATGATTTGTTTTATAGTTTATTGAGGCTACTGTACTGGGCTCAAAACTGATTCTACATCTTGTCTTGAACACTCCCACAAGAGCTCCAAAACTGCTGCCAAAACAGCTTTGTCGTCAAAACCACAATGACAACCGCTCACTTTCCACCTCAACCAGCCAGCTGGCATTTCAAAGGTTCATTTAATGACATTGCCATTGTTTTACAAGAAGAAAGGGCACGTGATGTGATGTGATGTGATGTGATGTGATGGGGCCAGAGCAACTTGCAGTGGGGGTTCAGTGTTGCTCAAGGACGCACGGCTGCTGGGATCATACCTGAGAAGATCCAGTAATGGCTCTCTAACCTTAACTAGCCTCAGCTCCCAATATCTGTATGCTAACTGCGCGAAATTGTTCTCACAACCCTTAAAAACAGAAAATCCACCCTTACACAGAGTGCAAGTTGTTTCTGAGATCTTGGAAGACCAACCAGAGACAGCATAATTTAGGAAAGTCTCTATTTTGGACAAAACAAAACAAAAAGACGATGCACATCTTTTTACTTGGTCATCATCACTCATTGTAAATGTGTTTTTTGTATATAACCTGGACATATGAATTATCTTTGGTGTCGATCTGTGTAGGTAGCAAATACCTTTCATGAATGAATGTAATGTGAAAGGTATTTTGATCAGTTAGGCAAGAGAGCTGATTTCACGGTCTATCTCCTGTAGAGAACTTGCATTAGAAACGTGTTTGTTCCTTTTTGGGGGCAAACATGTGCAGATGTTGTGTATCCACCAAATCTGTGTTCGTGTGAAGAAAGCACCCCTACAACTTTGTGTGTCCTCTTCTTAGAAGGATTTTGATTTGTTGCTGTATGTACAGTAGATGTACATATCAAATATGGTTGTTTTGTTTGCGATTCATAAAATAAAGATGAATTTGGCATTTCTGAGCTTGAATGTGTGTCATTGTTTTATGTCCTTCCATAAGTATCACCATTATATGTCCCTAAATTATGCTGTTTCCAATGCACATAATTATTAACCAATTCACCTACATAATTGTATAATAACTGTGAATTTAATTTTGAAGCGTCAGTGCTGCATAACATTATTTTTTTTACACTAGCTTAAATACTAAAGCCTCCATCAGATATGAAAACACTTCCCAATAAATAAATATCCAATAGACCTTGTGCGTAGGTGACATCACTGATACAGCTACTAAACACCTCTCCCCTATCGAAAGGTTATTTAATTAAATTCATATTAGAAATGAGTTATTTAGCAGATACAGGCATAGGTCATCAAATACAATGCTATACAAGAGAGATATCGCACATTATAGAAAAATAGGGCAGTGCAGAAAAACCCACACAAAAATAAGGAAAATTATTATAACAGTTTGAATATTGTTCATGTGCTGCAGGTTTTGGGACCATTTTTATTTTTTTGGTGCATTAACATTAAGGAAATGTCTACTAATGTCATCTCTAATCATCACTGCTACTGTATTCTAATAGATAAGGAGTGAGGATAATTACAGTACATGCTTTGAATTCCTTAGTTTTAGCTATGCAGTGTTCTAAGCAGACCGGATGACATGCAGCAGATGATAGAACGCTCATCCATAGGGACTTGAGACTTGACTACTTGGACTTGCCCCTCAAAGACGTGAGACTTGACTTGGACTTGTGACCAAAGACTTGAGACTTGACTTGGACTTGTGACCAAAGACTTGAGACTTGACTTGGACTTGCAAAAAATGACTTCTGTGCATCTCTGGCTGCAGCACCCTTGTGACTCTAGCATGGCTTTGTTTTTTACTGTAATTCACTATCAGCATTGTCTCACGCTTGTAAAAATAAATACAAATGTATCATTGCCCTGAAACTAAGCCAAACATTGAGAATATTATCGAAATGACAAAAACACACTGAAAATGTACTTATTTTACTCAATTCCTCAAATTTTTACTTGTTTTTAATCCACAAGGTTATCATTCTTTCTGTTTGTCTTAGCTCCCTCTTCACACTTTTATATGACACCTTTCTCTTCCCTCTCTCTCTAATGGGTGTAAGTGACAGTCCTCCATCCGTCCGTCCTTCACCACAAAACTGCCACAGTCACCTGTTAAGATGATGGATCATCAGCTTATTGCCTCTAATCCATCTACTCCACTTTCATTTGTGTCAGTGGCTCTGACTCATGGCTGATGGATGTCCAGACGACTGTTTGGTTGGACTTTGATACTGCTCAATATTGTTCCTTGATGCGTCACGCTCTGTTCTTTCTGTGTG